>NC_091830.1:24873469-24933469 GCF_038994185.2 Dermacentor albipictus | reverse complement strand
AGCGGCCCAAGTGATGGCGATTGGCACGATCCGTCGTCGCCATCCCCGAGCTAAATTTGGCGTTCAGCGCGTGGGTGACAGCCTCTCGCAGCGATCCACAATTCCCCCTGCCTGGCGTCAGTCGACTTCCTCCCTCGTAAGGAAACTCTATAACCCTATCACACCGCCTCACCTTTTACCATCCTCGACAGCGTTTTCCTTCCCTCGATATGCATTCCGTCAGTCGACCGGTCAGTGAGCCAGCTCTGCGCGGTTCCCAAACGTAAACTCAGAAATTCAGCTAACAGTCCCTGAAGTTTACTGTTTACATTGAAAAATGGCAACTACGTAACCTTGTCGAATTCAGCGAACAAACGACAAAAGAACAGACTCAGACAAAAGCTTGAAGAAACCTTACACGTGGTCAGCCAGGAGCAAATGAGCTGCGGTTAGAATAGGCAGCAAGCTTAGGCACCCCTCGTGAACGGTAAGACACGCGCGCACGCACGCACATGTACACGCACACGCACACACACACACACACACACACACACACACACACACACACACACACACACACACACACACACACACACACACACACACACACACACACACACACACACACACACACACACACAAATAGAAGCCGGAGCATTCACTACAGTGTATCGTACGCGGCGAAAGCTCGGCGCGTCAGAGAGCCAGGAACATTCAATGAAAGTCACGACATGATTGGATCGCCTAAAAACATCCGAGCGAAACTTCATTTTGTTGGACGCCCGAATCAGTGGTTGTAAAACTACAAAGCCATCTTCTTTATTTCTTTATGTCGCCAGTTTACTTCTTCCGTGGCGTAACGTAATTTCGTGTACGCCCTAAAGCAGCATGGGATTTCGCAATACGCTTTTCACTTCCTCCAACCTTGGATGCCCGGCAGACGCCGTTAGCGGGACGCTCAGACAGCTGTCATTAATTACGCTCAATGCCATAAGCCGCCGTTCGCTCCCAGCTTTGTTTCGTTCCTAACTTGTCTTGTGCTTCCGTTCTCGGTGGCATTGCGCAGAAGCAGGCACACGGGAGCTTTTGCGCGTGTTCTATTTCGGTTGTGCTATTCTATGCCGTTTTATCGTTTCTTTCTCTGGGAGGTATACTGCAGCCGATCATCGCTACTATTTTCTTTTGCAGCTTCAGCGAAAGCGCCGATTAATGACAACGTCAGGTCTATCGATTCCAGAGGCTTGGTTCTGCGCGCACATGCGCATTTTAATGCGACAGCATTTATATTGATACTATAGCGGTACGTTGGCGGCGTCGGCTCCGTCACCGTGCTCCCCCGGTAAGGACATGTTGCAAGCGCGACTCAACTTGTTGACGGTTGGGAGGTCTCGAGGACGAGGAAGAGAGACGTGCTACGTTTGCCTGCAAAAAAAAAAAGAAAAATTACCGACGATTACGTTACTTCCTAATGCGAAATTTGAGCGCAGCAAATAAGCTGTTTCACCTTTTCGATAGATTGAGGCAAAGAAATCGAGCAACACATGTATGCGCTATCACATAATTTTTTTTTCACACGTATTCGTTTAACAAAGACTCCACTAACAGTTCTTGACAGTCATGAAGGAAGCTTTGTGGTCGGAGAAATAGACTGATATATGTTCGACTTGGTACACCAACGCTTGATTCTCAAAGACGAGATCTATACAAGTGCCTCGCGAGGTTGTCACAGCCGTGGGACGCGTTACGAGCGAGAGGAACGGGATGTTCTCCCGCATAAGTGTTAGGAAATTGCTGTTTGTCTTTATGTCAACATTAAAGTCCCCCACTACTAATATCGGTGTGGATCGATGGACGGTTAATGCGAGTTGCAGGAAGTGCACGACGTCTTTCGTGAGTGCGGTAGCGGACTCACGAAAGCGGTATCAGTCGGTCGCTGCTAGCGCTGGGGGGATGAAAGGGGGGCGGAGCTGGTTACGAGGCCGACGACAACGCCGACGACGACGCGAAACCCAGGAACGGACGCCAAAGAGCTATTTGTGTAGCCAGCCCTCCTCCACAGTCTCTCCTCCTCCCTTCCATCATCCTCCCTCGCCCGGAGAGCCGACAGCGCGCATGCGCGGCGGCGGAGCAGATTCGTCGGCGAGCTGGTTACGAGGCCGACGACAACGCCGACGACAACGCCGACGACGACGCGAAACCCAGGAACGGACGCCAAAGAGCTGCGCTCTAAAAAAACACGGAAGACGACGAAGCCAAATGGAGGCTCCACTTCAACGGCTATACACCGGACTAAGGTGGCACCTTGGTACTTGTCGAAATACGTACATGTCAGCGTCCTTCAGTGCTTTTTCTTCTCGCCGTCAAATTCCATCGTGACTCTACGGGAACATTTTCCCGCAGCAGACGCATCCATGTGCTCGAGCAGACAGAAGGACATCGGAACGGACGCCGCACGGACGTCCGGAGGCATTTTCTGCATACGCGGACTCGCAGCGCAAGGGTCGACTGCCATTAGAGAGGGCCCGTGAACGTTGTCGGCGCAACGTGCAATTTGCAGCTCCACTCCTATACTTCTCGCCGCATGTGGTGATAGCGACCCTTCTTGATAGTGACGGTGACAGTGACTGATATTTCTTATGTGCTTTCGCGTCGGTCGAATTTTGAAGGCATCGCAAGTGAAAAAGTACCGTCGCTTTGTTTTCGTGCACTGCGAAATAGTTTTCACCCTTAAAAAGTGAATAAATCGGTCTGTAACGCACCCTTAGATCGAAAAAGGGTGCAAAGATGTGAGTCATAGAGTGATTTGCACCCTTATTCACTTTAAACGGCGTTAATTATTTTAGAGTGTACCTACGCGGGAGACTTACCAGACGAGTGGAAGCTAGTCATACCGCGGCGAGAAGCTCTCGTCGTGACGTTTTGACTGGAGACACGTTCGCATGTGTGGAAAACATCTTGATGCCGAAGACATTATTCGTGCAGACGTGTGTGCGAATAGGGTAACCTAAGTATGTCGCTACGACGTGAGCTATGGAAGTTCAAGCAAGACGCCATTCTGAGGATCTTTGAAAACGTGCTGGCTCTCTTGCTTCTCCGAGCCTAACGTTAAGCATCGTTCAGCCAGTTACACGGTGTCACCCACACAGACGATTTCGGTTCGCGTTTACGGTCTAGAACGTATTTTTAATGGCAGCAACCACTCTGCATTTCATTAAGCAAACAGACTGTCCGGCAAGGGGATGCGTAGCTAGCTCAAGGAGCTTCTAAAATAAGTTTTACGACAGCACGACAGTCTCGTGCGGTCGTGCTGCCGTGCTGCATTGTATTAGATATCTCTCGTACTGTCCTGCTCTCGTGCTGTATATTACTAGATACACCTAGTACAATACAACACAAGAGCTATGTATAATACAACACAGCAAGAAAGCACGTCAGCACGAGAACCACATAACAGAGTAAAGCATGAAATCACGACAGCGTGAGGTTGTCGTGTTGCATTGTATTAGATATATCTAATATTGTCGTGCTCGTGTGCTGTACTGTATTGTGTAGCGCTCGTGCTGTCGTGCTCTCGTGCTTTATTGTATTATACACCTGTCGTGCTGTACCGTACTAGGTGTAGCTAGTGTTATACAGCACGAGATCACGGCAATACGAGAGCCACGTAATGCATTACAGCACGATAGCACGACAGCACAAGAGCTGTACCTAACAGTTGGTGTTCAGCTACGAACGCGCCCCGCAACTTAGCTGTGCGAGTGCATGCGCCGTTAGCATCCGCGCTTTCGATCGGAGCTGGAAGGCCAACCACAGCCCACCATCGACCAACTCCGACCACCGACCAACGCCGAACACCGACCACCACAGACCATTAACCAATTCCGACCACCGACTACCACAGACCATCGACGAACTCCGACCACCGACCACCGCCGACCATCGACCAACCCTGGCCACCGACCACCACAGACCATCGACCAACTCCGACCACTGACCACCGCAGACCATCGACCAACTCGACCGCCGAATACCACAGACCATCGACCAACTCCGACCACCGACCAACGCCGACCACCGGCCACAAAAATGGGCCCAAGAGCCAAAGAAAGCTATAGCAATTGTAGGAAACGTGAACATTAAGCTTCAGGTAAACATAACCTGCATACAACATGATTTGTATTGATACGCACAACCACCTCGCTGAAGGCACCTGTCATCTTCCGCCGTGCTTGACGGTATCCTCGGCGTGCTCAAGGAGCCTTTATAAGCAAAACAGCGCTCGTGTGTAGGCTCCTACAGCGTGTCGCGTTAGATCCGCAATGACAGAACGAAAAAGTTTTTTTTTAGCGCGACAGCGTTAATGAGCTCGTATCGCAGGAAAGCCGGTGTCTGTGGTGTTGGCCGTGAGGGAAAATTCTTGTAATGCAATTCACATTCAAGGAAATACTGAACCACGCATACCCAACTAATTTTCTACCACCAAAGTTGCTAATACGTTATCTTTTATTCTTTACAAAATTATTCCTCGGAATTTTGAGAAGGGCAACCTACAAACAAATGTAATGGGAAAAAACATCGACAGTGCATGTCCTTTATGTTAGCTCTTCTCAGACTGAAATATTAAAAGTGCGAAACGATAACAGGAGATCAATCCACGCAAGAGGCCGCGTTTCTACCAGGAAGCTTGCCTTCGTGCATAGCGTTCGCAGCCAGCGTTTCCGATAAACCTTACGGTTACATAACCTGCAGTTGCCGGGAAACATTATAAGCAGTAAATGGTCTTTGAACGCTGTCACGTCCCGCCCTTAAAGGCGAAGTTTAAGCGCCCTCCAGTTTTTTTTTTCCTTTCTCTTAATGCATGCAACCAAAAGCTAAGTTGTGCGTGTCTTCGAGCAGAATGTTTTTGTTTTATGTTTTCGTAAAGAACGCAACATGTCGGACTGAAATTAGGACCGTTTTCAATTTCTATTCAGTTTCGCTGTAGTTACCAGAACTCATTATAAAATGCACCAAGCACCCCACTATTACCGACTTCCTTTCAGTGTAGTCACCATCGCCTCCGAATGAAATAATGCAGCTTCGGCACATCCTTTCGCCAGTCCATCAAAATTTGTTGCTAAAGAGGATATTGTTGAGCGGGTTAAAAAAATCAGACATGTATTCTATGTGCCCTTACGTCAACCCGATGGTTGAGCCTACTCGTACAGATACCTCTCTACGGTATAGCAAGAGCAGAGTGCACCATTAAAGCAACGCCCCTGTCGGCTTAGCAAACACGTCGAGCATGTGTTAGGCTCTAGCGGGAGTGTTATATGTCTTTGAGCTAGCGTACGCCGGGGTTGTCATTCCCAAATTTAGCGAGCTGCGCTTCTCTGCAGTGCGTTAAAGAGGCACATGCAGCCTTTTCTTCTCTCCCTCTCTTTCTCTCTCTCCATCTGTCTATATCTCTTTTCCTTTTTCGCAAGTTTGCGCACAGCGCAGCATTTCCACTGAAAATAGAGAAAAATAACGCATTCCTTTTTTTATTATTATCGCATGTCCCCAGTTACGCACGTGCAGGCGCGAGAAGGCGGATGAGGCAACACGGGAGCACAAAGAGCCAAAGTTCGCGGCCATGGGCACAGTGTTCAGAAGGGGCTCTCTGGTCTCTAAACGAAGTTTTGCGAGTGTGCGACACCGTTTTGCACATTGACGGCGGGCCCAAATGGCTGGCACCGGACATTTGTACAAGCAAACGGGTACAGTGCGAATTAGGGGGGCCCGATTGACTCGCACCGATTGGAGAAGTATGGGAGAGGCCTCTGCCCTGCAGTGGGCGTAACCACGCTGATGACGATGATGATGATGATGATGATTGACTCGCACCGAACGATGCTACGAAGCAGTGATGCACGCATGATTCTCTCGTGTCAGCGCCAACTATACCACTCATGGATTACGGCGGGCGGACGCGTCACGTCTCATGTAGCGCGCACCAGTTTACTGCAGAATGCACCAATCTTCTCGGGATTGGCCAACATTCCCCAGTCTTTTTTCCCCGTTGCACATAACACTACGAAAGAGGAAACGAGGGACAGGGGTCTTGGGCTGGCAAGCGCCCGTGATCGCGGGATCGAATCCCGGCCACGGCGACCGCACTTCGATGGGGGCGAAAGGCGAGAACACCCGTGTGCTTAGATTTAGGGGCACGCTAAAGAACCTCAGGGGGTCCAAATGTCCGGAGTCCCCCATTACGGCATGCCTCACAATCAGATAGTGGTTTCGGTACGTAAAACCCCATAATTTATTTTTAGGGACATGGGGGGAGGGGGGATTTTTCTTAGTCACGACCATGTGAGGCCAACACGTAACGAAAGCATGGGGGAAATTGTTTGTTGCTTTTAATTGAATTGTAGGAATAAGGTAAAATGAAGTAAGAAAAGTCGAGGAAAGAGAGAGAGACAGATAGCAAAGAAAGGAAAGGCAGGGAGGTCAACCAGACGTGCGTCCGGTTTGCTCCCCTATACTGGTCGTAAGGGAAAGAGGGAATAGTAAGAAGGAAAGAGGAAGAAGTGATCACTGTGTGTGCAATGAAGCGCCGTGACACCAGTCAAGTTCCATAACTCGTGAACTGTGTTGATAACATCTATAGTGACCAAAGGGTCAGTGGCCGTTGCGAGAATAGGAGGCTGCGGGTGAGTTATGGGGCTTACTCAAGACTTGTAAGCACTGGATTAAGAGTATTCAGCACTTGCACTGCACTTCGCGCTGACGAAATATGCAACTTACTGAAACCTACACGAAGCGTATTTATGAGGGACCGAAGCATCACAACCACTTGCCGGTCTTCTTCCGGCAACCTATCGGGAGTCGGCGCAGCGGCCTCTACCGCAGTGCTGCGTGTCCTTTCATGCGTCTATGGCTCCAGCTGTGGCTCCAGCTGTGGCATCGGCTGTGGCTTCGGTTGTAGCATCGGTTGTGGCTCCGGCTGTAGCTTCGGCTGTGGCGGTGACTGTAGCTTTGGTAACGCCGGCCAAGCTTCAATATTGATGTCCGGTACGACCTTGTTGTCAGAGTTAGTTAGACTCGACTTCGCCAGGCCTATGAGGCACAGGGGGACGAGTCGCTGGATGTGGCACGCTCTTCACGGCGGCATCTGCATTCTTACCAACGAGAAAAACAGCTTCTCGCCATCTGCTTCAAGACTTCTATTTCCTTCTTCATTTTTGGGCATTCCTTTGAGGTAGCTTGCCAGTATCGATGCCAGCAGTATAATACGGAAATGTTGCGCCCCGTAAATGTCACTGCAAACCGCGCCGTGAATTTTTTGGCTCTATAAGCAAGCGCAAGCGGTGGCCACCAGCTGGACTAGCTTCACGACATTACTACAAAAAAAATCGTTTCTTTGCCAAACAGCTAAGCGACATGAAGCAATCGCTATGACGCAGGAGCTCGAATCCCCACGAAGAGAGCGTTCTAGGAGCCGCCATTGCCTGTCAAGACATTCAGGGCTTCCAGCCTTTGAAATCGCTAGGTTCATTCAAACCTCGCGTTTTCATTGCAGCGAACCGACCCCCCCCCCCCCCCCAAAAAAAATAAATATAAAGAGGCTTAAAACGAAACGAGAGACTGCAACAAAGGCGAGAAGCTTTCGGCCTTGCTTTGCGCTGATATTCGATATGTATTGAGCAACAGCATTTTCTTTCTTTTTTTTTTGTACACACGAGCATGTCGTAACTTATCTATGCTGCAACCAGCGCTAAGGCAAATGCAAGAGTACAGGAACTCCTTCGAAGAAAACACTACACCATACGAAACTTGTGTAGCATACTCAACTTTCTGCCTTTCGGAAATACCTAGATTCCGCGTCGCCCTCACAAGAACCCTAAATAAACTTTTCTCAATCCGCGCAAGTTTTTTTATGTGCCTTTTTTTGCGTGAGTGGAGGATAGAAGCCGCCTTCCAAGTCGGCATCAGAACGGCAAGTTTGGCCATTTGGTTCGGGATTTCGTGGCAAGCTAGTTGGTGTCGTTCTTTCATACCTTCTCTTCTCCTGTCTTGTGTTGCGCTGTAAGGAACCTTACTATGCTTCCAAGTCGGCGCTGGCACTGCTAGAGTCGACACATGTTTGACGAATGGGCTGATATGTACAGACACATAAGCTACCGCTGCAGATGTGCTCTTTGACGGCTCTGTTCTCTGTGGAGTTCCGCAGCGAAACAACAAATGCTGCGCGAATACTCTCGCTGCATCAAATATGCGTGTTCAGGCGCGGCATTCATTTAATGATGCGAATGGCCTTCTGAAAGCGTTCCGCCGTTCGCTAATTATTTTGACACTCCTCGTTGACGGCTTCTGCGAATATTCTCTTTCATTATTTTTTATGTTTTACACGGGAAATACAGGTCTGTGTTGAAAGCTTGGTCGTAAGGCAAACTGCCCATTCTGTTTATAGCGAAGGACTCACACAGAACGTATTGAAAAGTCTGTTTGCCTCTTCGGACGGCAGTACAGTATTAACGGGTCCAGAGCCCCACTTTCAGTCATACTGCTTCATGAGTTTAGGACAGTTGATTAAAAGGCCTGCGCAACCAACGAAGTATTTCACCACAGTTTTCTGCCTGTTAATGTTGGTGAAGTGTGAACAATATAGCTTGAAAAAGGTTGTACGCATGCTCAGGAGAACTAGGCAGGATGTGGAAGGTGGCAGTCACGTCGCACTGCATGCATGGCGAATCCGGTTCCGTGAAACAATCTGACTCACTAATGCACGGGTCAATTTGAAAAGTGTCCGCTACGCACTTACCTTATTGTATTAAGTTGTATAAGGTTGCTGAAACGACGGAAAAAGTCAAGAGTGCAAAATTGGGATTTAAGGTACAGTAATTGGCCCTTGGCAATTTGCTGCCTTCACTTACCTATCGGTAATACAGTTCCAGAATCCCCTCTCTCCCTTTCCCAGTGCATGTAGCCTACCGGACTCAGCCTGGTTAACCTGCCTGCCTTTTCCTTATGACTGCTCTCTCTCTCAAGAACATGGGTCTGTTATAGCGGTACTGTTTAATTGCGAAAATGCTGTTACTTTACTCATTTTTACTATTTAATGGTAATTTCTGAAAATCACTGGTCGCAACGTTCCTTCCCGTTCCTATGCTGTCAAGGCGGCCTCCTACTGATGCCAAGCAGCAGCACGCTGGGCCACCGTTTCGCCGAGCCACAAGCATGGTCGATCTTTGACCTGGCGTCAGTGCCTCACCGACTAACCGGAGAGCTCTCGAGACGCCAGCAGCTTTCCCTCTCCTCCCGGTGACTGAGTTTCTTACGAGTGGCTCCGCTTCCATGCATGGCACCTCTTCCTCCTATCTACGACGCTACCTTCTTATTCTATCAGCGCAGCAAGTGCGGCTGCCACCCACGACAATGGGGCAAAGAACCAAGGGAAGCTGTTCGCTTAACCCGACAAGTCCCCGGCTATCACTTATAAACAGAATCTGACGCCTAAAATATCTGGTTTAAGCGCTGGAAAACCAGTGTAAGGTCCATCATAGCGTTTTTCATATACTGGCGGAAGATGTCCTTTATCATTTCAGTCCTCTCTTTCCACCAATACGCTCTCCATGCCAGAAATAAATCTGAACAAGTTGTTTTATTTTCTTGCGTGTAGAATGGTGGTGTTCGGGCGTTGCGGGGTTCGAAGAAGAGGGAGCCGACCGCAACTTCCATCGAAAAGGGAAAGACTACTTCCTACTCCCCAGGAAATAGGGCGTAGAAAACACGTCATCGAGATGAAACAACGGGAGACGTGATGGCTAAAAAAATGGCCTTGTACAGCGAGAACGCGAAAGTGAGGGTGGGCACAGAAACTAAAAAGCCCTGATGAACAATGCATGACGCACGACGCCATCCCCCACTATCCGTGGTTCACCCGTTACCCCACCAGGCGGCAACTCTGCTCGATCTCATGGCCAGTACGTTAATATAATAACCTTAATATAACGCTGGTTAGATTCCACATAGCACCGGAGAAATTTAGAAGGCTATTTTTTTTTGCCACTGGAGAGCGGTGCGTACGACAGTGCCACATGCCCAGTGTCACGTGCTTAGTGAGAGAGAGAGAGAGAAAAAAACTTTATTGGTTCTATCAAGGAGGTTAGCGGTGAGCCGTCTTGCGCTTGCTGCCTGGCTTCTCAGCATGGGTGTGCCCCTATTCCAGGGCTCCACTGAGCCTGGCCACTTCGCACGCGTGCTGCACGATCGCCCTTTGGGCGGTGAGCTCGCTGCTGGTGAGCAGGCCCTCCCATTGCTCCGCACTCGGGTTTTTATGTTTATGGAATGTGTAGTTATGCTTACATTCCCATGTTATGTGGTAAAGAGTTGGTATTTCTCCGCACCATGGGCAGGAGTTTCTGTATTGTGTCGGGTACATTTTACTTAATATGTGTAGATTATAGAAAGTTCCGGTTTGTAGCCTTCTCCAGTCGGCTGCTTCCTGTTGTGTAAGTAGTGTGTGTGGCGGAGGATATTTGATTCTCTGCCCTCTATAGTAGTTTAATATTTCCGCACACGTCGGCTCCACCGTTGTAGGGTTCTCGAGAGGCTCTATCTGTCCAGCTCGAAGTTGGCCCAACGAAGTTGGCCCAACGGGAGATTTCGAATCCGGTACCTCCAGCCCTGCAATCCGGTGCTCTCTGCCAGTTTAGACAATGGACCAGAGTTGCGGAGTTGGGCCCCTCAATTCTATTCTCGCTCCATTCCGGAGAGTGTAGTTCCCCGTAGTTTCACTCCATTTTAACTCCTGTGCGAGTTGGACCGTTCCCATTTCTGGGGTGGCTGAACTGGTACATTCGATTCCTCCAAGTAAACGAAACGCTTTCTCTGTAATAATCTACTGCTTGCGCTTGTGTGCCTAGTAACTTTAAGAAAGCACAGTTTTAAGGCATAACAACGCAGCACATATAGTTACATACTATTTCTTTTCGCTCAAGAACAAACGCGTTTTGCCGTCTCTCATATCTGCAGGGCGTTGTTCCCTTTAGTTTATGCAATTATGAATCATTCGACCGATTCAAATTACAAGATAATCTTTGCAGCGTGTTCCCTGTAGTTGGTGAGCGCAATTATTTGCCGAAAAAAAGCAGGCAAGCAAAATCAAACCCCGCAGGGGCGTCTGCGTCAACAGGCGTTTGGTGTGTTGCGACACCACGTACCCGAGCACACGAGGGTTGGACCCTCCCGCGTGTGACCGTGAGCGGCTTAGCCGTGTCCGGGAAAAACGGGTGCCTGTGGGTTGAGCCAATGCCGGGTGTTTGAACCTTTACGGCCCCTCGGCGGAGGCAACACACCTCTTTGGCCTCTTCTTCATGTAGACGGCACCCCCGGACTCAACCACCCGGGGCAAATCGGCAGTCGCCTTTTCTTGTCTCTCTGTCCCTTCAACCTTCGTCTTTCTCTCACCTTCCACCTTTCCTGTCTTCTTCTCATTTCTGAATTTCTGATCCTCCAGGGAGCTAGGGTTAACCTTGTGGGAAATAACGAAGCTTAGTTATATCATTTTCGGTTATAGTGGTTGTGTACAACTGTCGTTGGCAGGCCTTCTTTATTTACAGGGCCTGTCACGTCCCCTTGTTGGGCTCCGCGAGGGGCGCCTGGCACCACTGCTGAAATTACTCCAATTTGTATGGCTTCCTCTTTCCCCAGGCTCCTTGATCGCCCTCTCAAAGCCTACTGAAATTTTTCCACGTTTCCACGTGATTCACAGCGAAACCCCCGACAAGTCCGTAAGAACAGTATCACCTTTTGTTGTCGCGAAATGCCTGACTAGACACTCTAGGTGCTGGATATAAAGTCACAAAAATTGCCCGTGGTGACATTCTCCTTGAAGTCCGTGATAAAGCTCCGTATGAAAATCTGCCAACGCTCATCTCGTTTGGTGACACCCAAATCTCTAAGCCCTCATCGTTCAATGAATAGTACACGAGGGGTAGTATCAGATCAGGATGTGATGGAACTGACTGAGACAGAGCTCCTACAGGGCTGGAAAGAGCAACATATTACGAATATGCAGCTAATTAGCATCCGACGAGATGACAAGAAAATTCCGACAAAACACCTCATACTTACCTTTTGTGCGAACCCCCTCCCCGAACACATCGAAACAGGCTACATCAAAATAAATGTGAGACCGTCCCTTCCGAACCTTCGACACTGTTTTAAGTGCCAAATATTCGGTCATGGCTCTCAGAGCTGCAGGGGCCCTACCACCTGCGCAAAGTGCGCATCGCATGAGCACCCTGCCGATAACTGCAACGATCAGCCGTACTGTGCAAATTATGACGGTGAATCGCCGGCATATTCTCGCTCCTGTCGCTTATGGAAGAAAGAAAAAGGAATTATTGCGCTCAGAGTAAAAGAAAACATTTCCTTCAAAGAAGCTCGAGAACGCCTCTCATTTGTGGTGCCTTCTTTCTCCGACGTGGCACGGCGGGGGGCAGTGCCACAACAGTTCTCGGCAGCCGTTAGGACCACAAAAAGGGGACCGGCGGTAGCACCACTCGCCCTCACTGCGGGATCAGCTAGTGCTGTTCCACCACCTAGCAAGAAGAGCCAGCAGTCAGTCCACAGGACCTCCAGGCTCTAGGACTTCTAGGGCCTCTGTTCGCACAGACAAGCCCGAATCAGCCGCGAACGTACACCGCGAGCGGGCATCCAGCGCATCCGGGGAGGCGATGGATACATCAAGCCTATCGGTGTCTCAGACGCCGAAGGATCGGCGCATCTCTCAGGAGATCGCTAAAGAAAGGCAAACCCCGCATCACGGGGCCCGGGAAGGGTCCTGTGGGCTAACATAGTTTTCGTCTCTCTTCAACACACATCACAAAACACTTTCACCATGGATACACAGATATTATATAGGAATGCCAGGGGTCTTCTTCACAGTCCAGATGACGTTGAAGGACTCCTGCATAAACATCATTCAAAGTTGCTGTGCGTTCAAGAGACTCATCTGAAATGCACACAGATTTTCTTCGTAACTAAGCCATCTTCAGAAAAGACTGTGATGAGGCTAACGCGTCGTGTGGTGGTGTAGCAATCGTTGCAGACAAGTCTGTGGCTTGTCATCATGTAGCCTTACAGGCACCCCTTGAGGCAGTGTCAGTGCGGGGTGTTCGTTTTAATAAGTTGGTTACTGTTTGCTCCAGATGCATACCCCCAAACTATCACCTCCAAAAAACAGGTTTCTATAACCTCATAAATCAGCTTCCGGAACCCTACATACTCGTGCGTGATTTTAATGCCCCCCAACAACCTGTGGGGAGATTCCCATTGTGGCGCGAGAGGTCGGTTTATAGAACATTTTCTTCTGCCATCTGACGCATGTCTATTTAATAAGAAGGAGCCCACCTATTACAGTGTACAACACAACTCATACTCATAAATACACTTTGCAAATGGTACTGCTTACCTTCTGTCTGACCTGAAATGGAATGTCATCAAGAATCCTTTTGGGAGTGACCACTTCCCTGTCACTCTAAATTTAGCAGCACAATATGATTCTCCACTGCATGTCCCTCGCTGGAAATTAGCCTCGGCCGATTGGAGAAGTTTTAAAGAATGTACTTATTTATCACGAGATTTTTTAGGCTATTAAAATATAGATGATGCCGTATCATATTTTACTCATATTATTATTGACGCAGCGCAAAAGTGCATACCACAAACAAATGGTCTTTCATGCAGAATACGTGTCCCATGGTGGAACGAAGGTTGCAAAGAGGTGCGAAAGAGGCAGAATAGAGCCTGGGGCATGCTTCGTCAATAGACTAATGCGGAGAATCTAGTTGAATTCAAGCGTATAAAATAACAGAAGCACAGACGACGACAGGCAATAAGAGAAAGCTCGCTGAGATTTCTATCAGGTATCACTTACACACGAGAAAAAGTTATGGGATTGTGTAAGCAGGCTAAAGGGACAGCAAATTCATCCATTACCCTTGGTGATTGATAAAGGATATAGCCTGCAAGAGCAGGCCGATGCTCTCGGACTGCATTTTGAACGTATGTGCAGTGGCACCCATTATTCGAAGTCATTCCTAAAACAAAACCAAACAGCAGAAAGTAAGGCACTTGATTGTAAATGTTCACAGAACGAGACATATAACCGCCCTTTCAGTATTCCCGAGCTGCGAGCTGCCTTGATTGCATGCAAGAGCTCTGCACCAGGACTTGATAGAATAACGTACGACATGATTAAGAACGTACATACTGATACACAACTGACACTACTTGCACTTTTTAACGCTATTTGGGCTTCCAGATATCTTCCATTTGCATGGAAAGAAGCGATTCTGTTCCCCATTTTGAAGCAAGGTAAAGATCCTTCGTCTGCTGCAAGTTACCACCCGATAGCTCACACAAGTTGCCTTTGTAAGCTGTCTGTGAAAATCATTAATCAGCGACTCATACATTTCCTTGAACTAAACAAAACGCTTGATCCCTATTAGTGTGGCTTCAGAGAAGGGCGGTCCACAACCGATCACCTTGAGCGCATTAAAGCAAATATCCGTGACGCATTTGTACACAAACAGTTTTTCTTATCCACATTCCTCTATATGGAGAAGGCGTACGACACAACGTGGCGCTACGGAATATTGAGAGACTTGTCGGGAATGGGCATCCATGGCAATATGCTAATCTTAATAGAAAGCTATTTGTCCAATCGTACCTTCTGCATTAAAATCGGCAACGTGTTGTCACTTCCATTTATTCAGGAAACTGGTGTACCTCATTGAGGTATGCTCAGCTGCACACTCTTCATATTTAAGATGACCACACTTCGTGTCTCATTACCACCAGCGATTTTTTATTCTGTCTACGTGGACGACATTCAAATAGGCTTCAAATCCTGAAACCTTGCAGTGTACAAGAGAGAAGTACAGTAGGGTTTGAACAAAGTGTACAAGTGGGCAGACGAAAACTGATTTAAAGTCAACCCCCGCAAAAGTTCTTGTGTACTTTTTACAAGAAAGAGAGCCCTGGTTCCAGATCCGGGTGTGGAACTGTGTGGACAGCAAATAACTGTCACGAAAAAGCACAAATTGCTAGGTATAATACTTGACGCTAAGCTTCCTTTCACCTCCCACATAAGATATCTCAAAACTAAATGTCCAAAAGCAATGAACTTGCCGAAAATGCTATCTCACACAACGTGGGGTAGCGACAGGAAGTGTATAATGAATATTTACAAGAGCATCATTCAATCACGGGTATGCTACATGGTGTCATAGTATAAAGCTCTGCCGCTCCGAGCGCAATAAAAATGCTGCATCCCGTCCACCATCTGGGCGTGCGCCCGGCCACAGGCGCCTTCAGTACAAGCTCCATTGAAAGCTTATACGTAGAATCGAAAGAGTGGTTACTCCATCTGCAGAGATCATGCATCAGCTTCACATATTTCCTTAAAGTGCACTCTAATCTTGAGCATCTGTATTATAGAACCATTAGCGATTCGACGACGTTCACTGTACTTTTCCATAATCGACCCTCTGTCAGACAGCCTTTTTCAGTGCGTGTGAGGGAGCTTAGCATGGAAATGAATGTCCCACTCTTCGAACATCGCTTAATGCATACAGCGAAGCAGCTACTGGCATGGGAGTAGCAGGTAGTTGAAGGTAATATATTTTTGTAAGATCTACAAAACGGGCCCCAGAGCTCGAAATTCGGATGCATTTCCATGAACTGCAATCGAAGTACTCTTGTTCTGAATTCTACACCGATGCATCAAAATTGCATGTTGGCGTGTCTCACGCGGCTGTTGGCTCCTCGTTCTCTGAATCAGGGGTATTGAACCCCTATCCAATATCTTTACCGCAGAAGCCTATGCAGTGCTGTCTTTGGTTAAACACAAAAAATTAAGACTAAGAAAAGCAATTGTATTCACGGACTCGTTAAGTGTCGTAAAAGCACTGATGTCCTTAAGAAAACACAAAAATCCTGCTTTTACTTAGCTTTACTCGTACTAATGCAATATTTATTCATCTCGTAGACATGTAATAATATGCTGGGTTCCTGTCCACAGACCATCGAGGGTAATGTGCTGGCAGGCCAAATGGCCACATCAATGGCCACTGGCAACACTTGTGGGACAACGAAACAAATAATAAGTTCCACTTGATTAAGCCAGTTAGGTTTCTGGCCCACCGTTCCAAATTCACGAAGAACTGATGTCCTATTCTGTCGACTCAGAATAGGACACACATATGGTACAAAAATTTTCTATTGACAGGAAATGAGCCTCTAACCTGTCATAGATGTGGTGAGAGGCTAACCGTCCTCCACGTTCTCGTGGAGTCTCGGGAAGCCGAAAGAGAAAGAAGGAAACATTTTCCTGTAGCATACCGCTATTGTTTCCCTCTTCATCCTGCTATGTTTCTTGGTAAAGAACTCCTTTTTACCACCAAAGCTAGGTTTATTGAAAAATGTGGTATTGCATTTCAATAGCCCAAACATTACGTAGCACATTTTATCTCCAGAGGATGCTGCTGTGATAGCAGTCCTTGTATAACACGCAGCTTCAGGTCCTTGCGATTCAGGGGCTCTGTTACGGCAGTAGTGCTTTTTGGAATTTTTAGCCTGTCGCCAATTCTAACACATTGCAATTATTTCGAAATGCAGATTTCGCGTCCTTTGCACGCTTCATAGTCATTGTCATAGTCTTATTACATGTATCTGTTACATACTTTACAGCGACCATCTTTTAGGCCCCTTTACAGCCCTGTCACATCCATTGTTCGTAATTTATAGCTTCACATTGAACACTGCCATTCGCCTAGTGCTCTTTGGTCATACTTGGCCCTTTCACCACAAAACACTATATTCACAATCGCCATCAAGCAAAATAAAAATGGTGTTATTCAAGGAGAATGCTGCTGTCGAAGTAAATGAGTACAGAACCGGATGAATCGCTGATATGCTGCCATGGTTCTATCTGACTCTCTTTTTTTTTCGCGTTCGCATACGTATTGACAGGCACCATTTCTCAGCACACCTTTCTGAGCACCTGTTATACCATACTTGGGAGTACGCGAAAAAATATGGCGCGCTTTCCGAATAACCGCGGACTATTTCATGCTGCAAGCAATTGCAGCTTGACCGTTTTAACATGCATTCATTTGTCGTTGGTCAAGCATGCTCTTGCTAAATACAATAGTTCTTGACAACATAACTTCCCTACTAAGTGTAAAGATGTTCACTAAAACTAAAATTTAGACAGTTAGCATTAGCTAAAAGCTGAGGTCTTTAAGTGAACTTCAACGCTGTAATAAAGAAAGATTTCCTAGTCATCAGAAGCGAAGAACACGTCGAATATCGTATAATTACTGAGGCATAGGTTATACGTGAGTTGCCGACCTATAGGTAGATGCTGAACTATAGTTACATACTGAAAGCGCTCTATTTAGTAAAAAAAGCTGAGAAACATAACACATTTTCCAAATCTAGTCTAATTGGAAAGTCTACCGGTGTTGTAGCTTCGCTTAAAAACCAGCACGTAGCGCTCCGGCACTATGATGTTGCCCATTCCGTTCCAACATTCCGTTCCCGCAATCTCGGGTTCCCATTTCAGTCTCATTCCACACTCTTTGGCAGAGTTAAACCCTTTGGCTTGCCCCTTCTGCCACACAACAATAATCGTAATCTGCCTTGATGTGTTTCCTTTCTGTAACGCTGCGAGTCCGGAATTTTCCAGTAAAGAACGGCACGCCCGTTATCAGAAGGGGCACTCCAAAGGGTGTAAACTGTTCTATGCTGATAACGCGCGTGCCGTTCGCTACTGGAAAGTACCGGGCTCGCAGCGTTAAAGAAAGGAAACGCATCAAGGCAGATAACGATTATCGTTGTGTGGCAGAAGGGGCAAGCCAAAGGGTGTAACTTTGCCTAAGAGTGCATCTGCCAGACTGCTGACATCATTCCACTCACATTCCATTCCGGATATTTGAAAATGTAAGTTGATTCCGGAATCACTCAAATTCTGCCATGGACTAACCAGTGACTCAAGTTGGAGTGCAAGATGTTCGATGCGGACGGACATTCCGGAAAGTGCGTCAAGTTCTCAAAGAATGCTAATCGCATCAAACAAAAATCGCACAATCGATGGTTCACTATCGATAGTGGTATCGATGACACGCTGTTGATATCGCTGCTTCTGTCGACCGACCGAACCAGTGAGTGCACTATCGATAATGCCACCAATAGTGCATCATGGATAAGGTAAAATCACACCGCCTGTCGCACGTAAATGCTGCAGCATAAACTTGGCAACATTTGCCTTTTCCCGACTGAATGAAATGAGCGTCACTGATGGTCAGTTATGGCAAAACGTCCGGGGATATCACTGGTCAAGAATTTCAAAACCAGTCATCGCACCGTCAATAGCGAACCAACAGAATAATATTGAGAGCAATATCGGCAGTTTCACAGTGAAATAATATAATACTGTTGGTGGTGATAGTGCGAGTATAATTTTTCGTACTACCAATAGTTTCAAGAAACTTCGCGTACTTCTTTTGCGTACTAATTGGAAATCAAAATCTACGGTAGAAAACAAGCCCCTCGTGGAATCCTTGGATCCAAGATGAAGCATTACTTGTTCGCGCCCTGCCATCGCTTCAAAACTCAATTTTTCTGTGGCAGTCACTGTAGTGATTGGCATCCTTTAGGTGGAATTCTCCAATGCTGTGAACGCGCGTACGGAAAGCTGCTGGTGACAACGGTATCTCATCGTGGAGCTTTCCCACAAGTCTTGTGTCGTAACTTCAAGCACAGACAGTGTATTCTTAAACGTAGATGGACACCACGCTAGTGTCGGCAGACTCGCGTAGACACCTCGACCTCGGCTATGCGTAACAAGCATTGAAATTCCGTGCACATTGCATAGACCAGTCGTAAACAGAGAAATCCCGACGAATGGTAAGCATGAGGTTTATCAGTACGCATGAAATTACGGCACTTGAGTTCACAACTGCGGTTTTGTTCCTATGTACTAGGGAACTGATGTACGCTTGGCTTATTTCCGACACTATTACACCGCACCTTATAGCGTCTTACGTATGGACGCTTCTTCAGAGTCACTCACCTAAGGCGTTCACGTGTATTTGTAGTTTATTCTATCCGCGTGAATTTGCTCCCTTCCAAGAAGCCCTTCGAAATCCGAGGAGTGGTCGCTTGCACGATAACTTCGAAACTAAAAGTTTGCTTGAGCTCCGCGATGAGCAGAAAGAGGTCTTGAAAAGTTTCTGAGCTTTAGAGGTAATCGCGATCGCTGCAGAGTCCCACTCCGTGTGCTCTCGAACACGCTTAGAATTTGAGGCTGAGACGGAGTAGTGGGGGGAGCTTACTTCAAATTAGGCTTTGAACGCTCTGCATAGCGTCTTTTCACTTAAAAACAAAGCAGCCTATGTTCCAGGTGCTCTGCAATTTCAGAAAGAAGCCTGTGATAAACGCAATCTTTCTTTTTCTCTCATTCATTCATGTGCTTCTGTCCTGTATTCTTTATTCAGCGAAGCTGTTCAAGGGAGTTTCGCAACGCTTTTCGTGCGGCAATAAAAAAAATCATGGGTTTTTACGTGCCAAAACCACTTTCTGAATATGAGGCACGCCGTAGTGGAGGACTCCGGAAATTTAGACCACCTGGGGTTCTTTAACGCGCACCTAAATCTAAGCACACGGGTGTTCTCGCATTTCGCCCCCATCGAAATGCGGCCGCCGTGGCCGGGATCCGATCCCGCGACCTCGTGCTCAGCAGCCCAACACCATAGCCGCTGAGCAACCACGGCGGGTGTGCGGCAGTCGAGGCCTGCACATGAAGGCGTATCTGGCATCAAATGTAAGTTAAACGCAACGTGTGTCGTAGCCTCGAATTCACTTAGAAAAGTAATAAGCAATTATAAATACAAGTCACGATGGGCACGTTTCCTTCACATAGATAACAACTGATATACGTATGCCCATTTGAGCAGAACTTTGTGACGTTTTGGCATTCCATCCAGCTCACTCGGTATAGTCTGCTATGCAGCTATACATTGAGACGCACCACACAGCCGACGATTGACCGCATAGCAGCACAGCAGACGATCGAGCAGGTTGGGGAGGGTCCCGAAAAATCGCGATGTTCTGCTCCCACGTGACTCCTTTTCTGCCTCACGACACATACACCTCCTGAGAAACGAAAACAGGAACTGGTATGTCCAAAAGCTAATGTATTAAAATATTGAGGGCCTTCGTAGTCTTTCCAGTATTTTTTTCTATTGCTTTGAGGTTGACGAACTTTCATACAAAGCAAGAACAATGAAACAGTCATCTATTCTCATATAAAATGTATTATTTATATATGCAGAGCATGCTGCAATCGGCAAAGTGGCGGAACAGCTCTCAACCTCGATTTCCATGTAAAAATGCGGAAAGATCTCCGCATGTGCAGCCAGCCTCGGAAGAAAGATCTAGACATAGCGGAGGGCAAGAAGTTTTTGTTGTACCCAAGAAATGGAGCCAGCTTAACTGCACGATCGGCAGAGCGTGGACCTCGCTATTTCTTCTTCCTTTTTTGCCTTTGTTTGCTCCTGTAGGTTCTTTTTTGCGCAAGACAGATCCTACAACTCTGCACCCTCATCCCTCCCACGTCACCCTATTTATATTTATAGAATTTTCTATGATGCGCTTGCACCCGCGATTGTCAAGACGCCATCTCGATTCCATATATCGAGCGCCAACCAAGGAATGGCTCAACGTCTGTTCAGCAGCTCTGTTTGCCACCCACAGTAAAAAAAAATTAAATTTTGGGGCTTTACGCGCCAAAACCACTTTCTGATTATGAGGCGCGCCGTAGTGGAGGACTCCGGAAATTTCGACCACCTGGGGTTCTTTAACGTGCACCTAAATCTAAGTACACGGGTGTTTTCACCTCAACAGAAATGCGGCCGCTGTGGCCGGGATTCGATCCCGCGACCTCGTGCTCAGCAGCCTTACACCATAGCCACTGAGCAACCAGGGCGGGTTGCCACCCACAGTAGTGAAAGCACCGAGAAGCTACGGCGTCTTATTCGGTTACGTCGAAGTCAAAGTAAAGCACAAACCACGGTTCACGTGACCCAGTTAGGTGTCAATGAAGGGTGCACACACGCACACAGGTCACCAAAACTGAAAGCTGGGGCGAGTTGGTGCAGTTCCATCATAGCAAAAACTAATAATAATAATAAAAACAGGGCGAGAAAGACGTAGACGAACAAAGGTGCGATAAACACGGGCGCTGACTCGCAACCAACATTTTTTTTTTAAATTTCCAACGAAACTGAACGAGTTGAAAATCACAAAAACAGGAGGGGAACAGCAACCCTCTCTGGCTTGCGCACGGAAATGAAAGTAGCGAACAAGTGGCGACCCCATGGCTGCTTAATCAAAATCTGGTGCGCACACGCTCCTACTTTTGCATGTGACAAAGCTGTCGAAGGTTCACTGAGACATCTGTCGCCTTTCAAAGGCACATAAAAGGCTGTAAAAGGAAATGAATTCAAGCCTTTTTTTTTTACACGCTTCGAAGCCCATCCCCAAACGCTGATGACATATGGACTTTATTGACAAAAGATCATAGACACAGATATCCAGACGCCTGCTTATGAACCAACCGTCGATCGTTCTGTTGGAAAACAGCGAGTACGTTTTCTGGGCAGCTTTTTATTGGGAGTTGGATAGCGTTGTCGAATGGCATTGCTCAGATTTGTGTGTGCTTGAGTGTGCGGCAAGTTGTTACTACTTTTTTCCGTTTCGTTTCTGTTTGTTTTAAGCGGGTTGCTAGGGAATGAATGCAGGTACAAAATACATCGGCCACATTTCTCTCATTCCCATAGAAAGAAATCATAAATAATTATTTATTAATAATAAGTAAACGTGAAGAGTGATAATGAAAGTAACTATTATAAAGATGAAGCTTTCACGACGGAGAGTTCGATCAACCCATCACTTCTCTTCAAGCTACTAAAACAGCCAGGGAAACAATTTCCTTAAATTCTAATGCTGTCGTTGTGGGAGTCATCCCTGTATTGCATGGATGGCATGTTTTTTTTTTATCTTGTACGTTTTCATTGGTTGTCACAAGCATGGTTTTCGGAACTTTTGTGCAATAACATGTTGCGATTCACACTGCTCGTGGGGCTGTTATGTCAGCCATGCGTTATCTTTTATGCAGTGTATCTATCGCCAGTCACTAAAACGTGCAAGCATGCTAACCCTTTAGTCTTGCCCTCTTGCCAAAAGTGTGAGCGTCTCTGTGTCATACCAAGATTGTCTTCAGGCTCGTTCTCCGGAAACTTCTCTTCCTACTGTGCGATGTTCAGGAGATATTGGCGCCTTTGAGTGGCAAATGGCCAGTCCATTTCACATACAAATATATTACATGCTAAAAATAAAAGAAACGAGACGGATCTGAAAACGACGAGAAAAAAAAGCCGTCACACAGAAGGAAACTCGGTCATGTAGGTAGCGTAATGGCATTAAAGAGGCATAATTGCGCAAGAAAGTGTCACAAAAACACACTTAAACAAGCTGTAGTCCAATGTATACGCTAAAGACCAGGCACAAAATAATCCACCTAGCCACATAAAAAAAGGAAGATTCACGTAAAGCCAAGCCTAGATATAGCTACACAACCAAATAAAACGTATTGTCACGTCATGTTATCGCGTCACGATCGTGCTCAGTGCCAAAATCAAGAGAGAAAGCAAGGAGAAGAAAAGCAGGGAGCTCAACCAGACGAGCGTCCGGTTTGCTACCCTACACTGGGGGTCAAGCTGAACACACACAAAAAAAGGGGAGGGGGACGTAATGCGTGACGTACGAGATCACTCAAACTGCCAAGAGCGAAGTGCTTCCGTTGAGCTATGTAGAGCGCACAGTGGAGTGGGCAGACATAAAAGTGAGCGGTGCGGGCCGATCTCGGCACCAGAAGCCGGACGCTGCGTTCTCTTGTTTGTCTACCATACTGGACGTTGAAACATGTGGCGTTCGCCTGTAAAAGCTCCCTCGGGAACGGTCTTTACTGTTCTGCTGCCAGCAACGCGAGCGAGGCTTAACATGACGTATGGGCGCTAAGCGGTCTCGGAAAGGCATAGCAGTGGCGAAACAGTTTATGCAGACTTTGTTCTTTTTTTTATATCTGAGCTCGCCATGGTAGTTTCTTCTGGTACTCGCCCTCTATGTGTAGCCCGGATTGCGAGCGCAGGAGGCTTCCTGAGCCAGATGTGTACGTTTCGTTGGCTCACACACACTTATTCTGTTCCAATCTTGAACGGCGAAACCCCGGAGAATGGTCGTGTTTTGGCTTGCAACACAGTGCGCGTTAAGCCCGGTGGTAAGGTACGTAGTAGCTGAACAGAGAAAAGAAAACGTTCTGCCGAGGAGAGCTTTTGCGTTGTCACGCAAAAGCTCGCACTTTTAAGGCGTTCGTTATAAAAGAAGTTCCTGGCCAATCACGTATCGACCGTGCTATTAGCGAAGATTGCTGGAAAATAGTTCTTGGCTCTCGAAAAAAAAAAAAAACATGGCAACATTAACAAATTCACCACTCGCAATCAAAATTGCAAGCGTAGATTTATTTATTTATTTATTTATCTATTTATTTATTTATTTATTGCTCACTGATGAAACTTGGGAAACTATGGCAGCTATAGGAAACTAGCGTAGCGAAGCAAGAACATCGCAGCGGTTATCAGCCCCCAGGTTCTTAGATGGGCCTCATGGAGTTTTATACCAAAAACACATTATAGGAAAAAAAAAAGTGTTAGCGTCTGCGTTTCGTCACCAATTCGTAACTAACCAGCATAGTAATGATTGCTAGTGCACGGATTCACGTGGAACATCGCCTATCTGTATTTACAAGACCTCCTTGATGTGATTTGATTGCCTTAATTTCTTAAATGGGTAATTGTTAACCGATCTCTAAACACAATTTTCAATATTGACACTGTATTTAGAAGAACTTAAAACGGAAGAATCGGTTAGTCTATAAAACCTTTTTACCATGACGATCCTCACAGATATAAATAATCGCGATGAGGGCATTGTATACTCGATAGTGTTGGGATTCTTTCCAAATTGAAAATCACGCGATGAAGTGAATTCGTTGCGAAAGTAAGCGGCCTAATGCAAAGAGAAATCTCATAATACCACAACGTGTCACTTCGTGCTCGGCTGCCTTGTTTCGTTTTCTCGCTTATGTCCTGCCCTTTCGTCGCTTTCCGCGACAGTTTCAATTAGGTCATTATGTCAATAATTATGTAGCAGTTAAAAAGAGTCACTAAATTTACTAAAATCAGTGCATCAGTCACCCAACGTTGTAGAACAAATCATCATGAAGTTTATTTGACCCTGCATACCCTGTCCCACAGATTTCTACAAGACTAGATCACACATGATCGACCGATATTAGTCGACAAAAAGTGCAACGGCATCAATTCCCACACTATGTGTACTCGCTCATTCAATATCGAGGACATCGAACTTCGAAGGCTTGCTGCTATGAGATCCAGCACGCGAGAGTATACTTTGTTACTTTCCTCCTCCCAAGTTCAATCCCCAAGCTCACCTTTACCAAGGGCGATAGCTGTTCATGGGCATCTAAAAAATGAATGAATTCAGTGAATTGAATTAAATTCGCGCAGGCTTGCAGTACAGAGCCACAGCCACCGTCATGGTCCTGAATAGCACTGCCCAATACTCCAACAGCGAGTTCCCTAGTGCAGGGTAGCAAACCGGAGGTTTTAAGTCTGGTTAACCTCCCTGCCTTTCTGTCATTTGCATCTCTCTCTCTCTCTCTCTCTCTCTCGTATACGTGCACAAATACGTGAGCAAGTGAACGAGTGAGCTGCAGCCGGGGGTAGTTCGACCGACAGAGCATCACAAACATGATGAAAATGGCGAGGGTTCGGCTCCCACGTGGCGGCAGGTGACCTTTCGGAAATATTGTTTAGAGTATTTCCTATTACTTCTTCATGTGAGTGGTTAAGCACAGGTGATTTCGCCCGCGCTTTCCACGATGTCATTGTCTGTTCTCCTCATGAGGTTGTGAACGACAAGAACAAAAAAAAAATTGAGCCCCTCGGCTTCCGTTATCCTTCTCCCTGATTTTGCATAAAGAGTCAGGCCACGAGCAGACGTGGCACTTCTCGGCAGGTGCCGAACTCTCCCGAGCCGTTGCCCTGTAAGTGAACCGCGACTAACAGCGCGACGCACACAGAATGCAGCACTCTCGAAGTGATACCGAAAGTAGGAAGTACATGTATCGGGGAGCCACCCGCAACTCCTTGGCGGACGGCAAATCAGTCTCCTTGAATGCAACCACGGATGAGGCAGATGGAGATGGAAGCGTGATATAGAGCTAGCTGTGGCGAAGTCACGTGTCAACCAATCTGCATTCCTTCCAGTCGAGCGGCTGTCTTGCGGGAGCGCTTACCTTCTTCAGAGGGACGCTGTAGAGCGAATACCTCGTTCGGGAGGATGTTTCCCAACTATACGGCTCCTTCAATCGTCTGAGCGGATCTTTGTGAACGAGGATTTGCTCCACCGGGACGGCGTCGATTTCAATCGGGAGAACGCATCGAGGACGTCTTGCACTTCGGGCGCAATGTCGATTGGAGCCGACCAGAACGGTGCAGTGTGTCACAGCAGCACCATGCCGGTTCGCGCTAAACAATGGCCGACCATAGCGCACCGGTCGCTAAGGTCAGAAACTATATACTTCGAGATTTCGCTGTGCTTTGTCGATAACGCCAATGCCACAGTGACCGTCTGATCGAAACTGGCAACGACTGTCGTTTTTTTGATTTTTTGCATTAATATCGGCGACAACTTTCGTCCTCGTCTTTTTACTACATTTTGTCGCCGGACGAACAGGCGGAAATATTATGACGAAATAAGAAGAGCTGACGTGAACGTTAGCCTACAACTAACGATACACGGATGTACTTTGTGCGCTTTCGACCTAATTATCTAGTTATAAATATTATTATAGCGTCAGTGCTAAATATTGTAGAGGCATTGTGGCACACAAAAGCCACCCGAGTTGTAGGGGACGAGATGAGGAAGGCAGAGGCTAGGAAGACACAATAAACCAGGAACAATAGGAAGGAAGAAAAGACGTTAACAACTCTACTATAGGGGCGCTGGACTAGCATTGAATAAGATAGCGGTGCACATAACCATCGCTGTCTAGGCCATTATATAGCTTGTGTTGTTCATCAACTGTACTAGTAGATTTGTCTTCCAACTTATACGTATTCAGCTGCATGACAGATCCTGTATGGGTCACTTTTATTGCGTAAACTGGACAATATAGATCCATATTATCATTTTTTACAGGCAGACAGACAGGCAGGCAGGGCAGGGTAATGCAGGGCATGGCAGGGCAGGGCAGGCAGGCACTTGGTTATTTATTCAGCTATTAGTTAAATAGTTGAGTCATCCAGTCACGTCGGAGCAAATAACGCAATTTCGAAACAGGGACAGAGGAGGCAAGACAGCACAAGCGCGATGTACTAACAAGCCCAATTCTTTAAAACTGATGGTAGCGCTAAAAAGGAACGGACACACGTGTGTCCGTCCGTTTCATCATGTGTCCGTTCCTTTTTAGCGCTACCATCAGTTTTAAAGAATGCATCACCAACTAGCCCAGCACCAAGTTTTATTGAAGTAACAAGCCCAAGCTCCTCCTGTGAAGGTTATCTAGTCAGTCATTTAATAGACACTCATTCAGCCAATCAGCACGTCCGCCAGTTAATCAGTCAGCCAGTTGGTCAGTTAGCTGCTTATTTAGTTAGCTAGCTGACTAGCTATTATCCAATATCTGCACTTTCACTAAACATTACATCAATGGGGCTATACAAACTCCACAAACCGGAGCGAGAAAAAACTGCTTAAAACAAATGACAGAATACACATTTGACAAAAAATGCGAGAGTGAGAGACAGCAAAAACTCTACGAAGTATCATCGCTAGGGTCAAGGGAGGCGAGGGACCGGGAGGCTAGCCACATTGGAGTGCCCTTCCTCAGGTGGCGGCCAGACCTTCTGACTTGGCGGCTTCGACAGTTGGTCATCCGGGCTTGCGCTGAGTCATACAGCATCTCACTGATCGGGCATGGTGAAGAGAGAGAGAGAGAGAAAGAAGGAAGGAAGGAAATACAACGAAGTTAACCAGACGGAGTCCAGTTTGCTGTCCTACACGTGGGGAAGGGAAGGGGGAGTGAAAGAGAGAAAACACGTGTCTAAGTTAGGTGCAGGATTTCTACGGTCGGGCACTCAAGTCTGTTGCCTTCAGGTAGTGAAGAAGGAAAGCAAAAAGCAGAAGGCAGAGAGGTTAACCAGTGCTCGACTTGCTTTCTAGGCCAATGAACTGTGGGGCCAGGGTCCCAAGATCTTAGCTTCTGTGAATAGCCTATCGTCCAGTCTATTCAAAGCACACTGGAGAGACTGTCATTGGTTATCAGAGCGGCCTGACGCACTGCTGTGTCGGCTGTGGGTAGGAGTGGCATTCACCAACTCCTCCAGCTATAGTATTGGAATTGCGGACACACCGATGTGCGCCATGTGCAAGTGTGAAGAGACCATCAGCCATTTTCTGCGCCACTCTCCTCGGGCGTGGTGAAAAATGCGAGAACACCTTAGAGATCAAGCAATAGGCTGACAAATTAAGCCTCAGTGGCATATTAGTTCCGAAGCTGAGTAAAGGCGTAATAAACATTTCACACAGACACGGTTCAAGCTCAGCAAAAGAAAGCACTAAAAATATAGCCTTTGAAAATATTTTCTAAGAGCCCGGAAAAACATCGCTCATACAGAGAGCAGCACAAAGCGAAGAAGTGCCAGAAGGTTGCCTAAACCGAAGGTTTCGACATTCGAATTGCACAAAACGAACTTTCCTTCCAGATCGGCTGCTGCGCTATCGGCGCCAAACCTAATGAGGCTGAAAAAACATGGCCGGCAGTCTGGTACACTTCCACGAAGTCTAAACCACTACAGACTCAACTAGATAGTGTTTGTTCTGTATGTGTCTTTGCTTAGGGAGTGCTTGCTTTTAGAATGCTCCGACTTTCGACTGTTGTAGCTCCGTGCTGCTGAGCAAGTTCTAGTCACAACAGCTTATGAAGACAACTGATCTTAATTTGGTTTCGTTAAAATCTTGGGTTCAAATGATTGCGACTAACAAAAGTCGGGGCCCTCGGTTAACCACAGGCCCTTCTTCTCGTTGAGCAAGTTCCAGCAGCTTGATATTCTTTTTTTGTCACGAACAGTTTTTCTACCATTGACCATTGTATCTCTTACTTAACCAGTGCGTTGTTGGGTGTCGTAATGGTTTTGGATTTCAATCCTCTACGTAGCAATGTTTTTTCTCTCCAAACACAAGCGTTTCACCGCTCATTTGCCCAGCACGCAATTGTATCCCACCTGCTGCGTTCACAAGGCTTTTTGACAACAAGATCATTTATATTTCTATATTTTACGACCTCATGCGGGCTCTGTTGAGTAATGCTTTAAACATTAAACTCGACCTCGTCAAGTGACTTGAGCTGCGACACGCACTTGGACCATGGCAACGTCCGAAATCTCAACTGCGGTTCACTGAAGCACTTAGGGCATTTCTGAGGGACATAATCCTCAATGAGACTCTGCAAATAACGTTTGTCTTAGTGGATTCGTGTCAGTGTATGTTCCAGCATGTGTGTGTTTGCTTCGTTCTCGTTTTTATCTCAATCCCTCTTTTTTTTCCTTGCCTTACCATCTCGCCTGAAGTATCATGCCAGGTAAATCTCGGCAAAGCTTTTCAATATCAATTAATTCTTTCTCTCATTTTTTTACTGTCGGGTCTGTGTGAAATCGGTTCGGCCACGTTCGATATGTGTGACGCACGCCTAATTCCCCAAAATAGAATCGATAACGGACACACGTCCTGCTTATGCACATCGAACCGAACTGCACTGCGGACAGAGACACGGTACACAACGTGTAGGCGGCCATCGAAATGGCCAAGGTCTCTTGACGTCTCTCAAGGGCAACCGCGTTAACTGGCACGTCCTCCAGGAGACGTACCTTTGTTTAGACTATCAGCCATCAAATTCCTTTTGCATCGCTCGCGCATACATAACACCAATGACTGACCGAAGTATATGTGAACGAGAAGAAAGGAGGTTAACCGAGGGGCCCGATTTCCCCATTTCTTGTCGTTCTGACATAACGATGGTCTTCAATCCGGCACCATTGATGCCTTCAGGTAGCACATGCGGGTTTATTGACCATTAGCTTTCACCCAGAAAGATCACGTACTCGTGACACCCGCGGCAGAAAGGGGGTTCCACATCCGCCGCCAAGGCTTGTGAGTGGTGGCGCTGGCTAACACTCCCAAGGTTAGTTCTAGTAGTAACCCATAAGTACCCAAAAAGGCAGATGGGGAAACGGCGCCGTGGTAGCTTACTTGGTTGGAGCATCGTACGGGCAATGCGAAGACGTGGGGTCGTTCCCCACCTGCGGCAAGTTCTTTTTTCGTCCACTTCCATTGCCATTAATTTATCATTTCTTTATTTCAACTAGTGAGCACGAGTAATTTCCCCTATACTGTCCTTGGTGTCTTCGATTGTTGACTTCTCATGATACTAAGTATATATGAGTTCTTTGATATTTAAAGATGGCTTCACAACGGCCACGATGACTGAACGACGAGCTCTTGTCTTCCTTGTAACGACCGTCGCCAGAGGACTCCCGGCTCTATGCAACTTCGGCATAGGAGAGCGCTTCGGCAGCTCTTGAATATATTGCACCAAACAGACTTCGATCGATCGCTAGATGACCACTGGCTCTGCTTCTGTTCAAACTGGTCTGGGCCGTTCGAAAGAATATCGACCTCTTTCTGAGCCGCGTCGAGATATGAAATGCTTCGATTATTTGAAATCCTGGAACTTCACCATGCATGAAGGGTTGGGCAGCCCCGATGAGATAGCTTAGTCTTTCGGAAATTTGTATTTCTTTCTTTCTTTCTTTCTTTCTTTCTTTCTTTCTTTCTTTCTTTCTTTCTTTCTTTCTTTCCTTCTTTCTTTCTTTCTTTCTTTCTTTCTTTCTCCGCGGTATGGAGCTTCCGGCAGCTACGCGATTTAAAAGACTCAGCAGTCCCGCAGCGTCAGCGGCAAAATAACTCACGGTCAGCGGGACCATGGTAAAGTCAATGTCATTCTGATATCGATTCGCCGCTGTACGCGCTCCTTGTGACTGACGTCCTTCGCTTCCGACTGCAAATAGAACAACTGCGAACGTCGTCTAATGACTGCTCCTAGAATGCAGACGTTCCTATCGATCATTTATTAGGCCGTTTATTTATGGACTGTGCATGCATGTCGTGCTGCGCCTCACTTTCATGCTGTGCGGCTAGGCATTGATAAAGAAGGTTAATCATTGCCCTTGCCATAATACGTACAGACAGTGAAGATAACGGTCATAGCACAGTATCATCTTCATTTTTCTTCCGCATAATGCACCTTTTCTGCTGTCTATAGATATGGTTACGAAACAGTCTTACCGACCTTTCACGTGTTTCCCTATTCGTATTCCGAAACCCATTTGTTGAGTTTCTGAAATTCGAATGAAAAGGGGGGCCAGTGTTTAGCCCGTATAAAGCACGCGTGTAATAAACGCCGAGTATGTTGGGACAGCTTTTGAAAGAGAGGATTAGTGCTTATTTCAGCGCAACCGGCTGTTTTGTACCCACTGCATATCAGGCACACAGGGCACGCTTCATCATGAAAAATATTGGGCGATCGAATCAATTGGCATGCATAAAAATACCTCGTAATAAATAGCATCCAGCTCTTAGAACGCCACCAGCAAGACCAACCAACCAGTAAAGCTCAAATTACTTTTTTCCTGACTTTCTCCTTTGAATATGCGCAAGACCACCGCATGAGTACAACAGCCGACGTTCCAGCATGACGTTCACATCCGTTTTTGTTTTGTTTTTTTTTATTTAAATTACGCAAGAGTGTTGCGCTATGACAGCGCGTGGTTGAAAAAAGTGAAAATTATAAAGTCTGAGAGTCGGCGGATCGCTCGGACTTATCGGATGGAGTGTCACAGATACTGACGCAATTTTCAACACGTGGAAGACCAAAAGTCCATCATCTTTATGTCACATGGTAACGCTTTCTAAACATGACCAAATATCTTTAACGTCCCATGGCCACGTTTTCTTTTTCAGATGAGCATCGCGTATTGTTTTCTTGAATAGCTGTTGAGCGATATCAGTGCCCGCTGAGCAACATTGCCGGTAGCAGCACAAGGGCAACCGTAACATGGGCGGCAACCATAGGAACAACATAACGGTGCACAAGCACGGTGTTGCATAGAAAAGCAAAACAAAATAATAAAGCCACACAAGAAAGAAGAAAAAAAGTAATAATTGCAGATGGATCTCTTGTTCGACAAAGTACCACAGGTATTGCGTCGTTGAGACGCGACGAGACGTCTTCATGGTATGCAGTACACATTTTTCTGGAGTTATTTTGTGGCCTGCCGGTGGAGCATATGTAGCTGCATCACGTTGCACCATTGTTGACGGAGTCCCAGACTACTCCTACACCGATAGAAGAATGCATTGGTGGTTGCGACATTTTCTCTTCGCCCGATACGTAACCTTGTTCTGGATTTCCAAAGAGTGTTTGAATGAAACCCAGCAGTGCACAAGGCAGCGCCCCACAGCTACGCAAATCGGCTGGGGCGTCCTCCGTCGACATTGGTTGAGCAAGACCCATCACGTGTTATGCAAATGGCCTTATTTCGTGGCGTACGCAGAAGGGCAGCTGATTTCCCTTTTTATTCGTTCGAAGAAAGGTATTTTAGTCGACGTCGCTACGGAAACTCACGTAGTCTACCCCTTTCCTTTTCTTTTTTTTTCTTTTTGCTGTATAGCCGGTGGAGCTCTTGTCATCCCCGTACCATCTGCAAAGGGCTGGCAGCTTCAGTCTCGAAGCTAGGTGCGTTATGTGCCTCCCTACAGCGCACGTGATCGGCATCTGGAGACGAGGTTTCTGGGGGCAATCGTTTTGTGTTCGTCTCGCGGAAGTCTGGTCACGTGGCTAGTTCGATCCTCAAGTGCCTCGATCCGAACCCTCTATCCAACGGTCTCGCCTCTTCTGCGCTTACGGGACCGGACATGCACAGTCCTACTGCTAGGTTCGAGCGTAGTGCAATTGAATGCGGAAATAGACAAGCAGGAGCGAAAAGTTTATTCAGAATGTTCGGTGATTTGAGCGGGGCGGGGCCATAAGCACCCCAGCCTAGGTGATGGCCTCAAGTCCTCAGACACTGGCGGCATCCTCGGTGTGCCGGACGGCCCACAGTTGATCGGCGAAGTCGTGGCTGAGCAGGGCCACCTTCCATGGCGCCCCGCTATTCGAGACTCGCTACTGGTGCATTTCCACAGCATGTGCTGCTGCGTCGCTCTGGATCGGCATGCTTTACACTCGCTGGATGAGTGAAGGGCTGGCTAGTAGAGGCGAAGGATCGCCGTGGCCGGATACATGTCTGGGTGCAGTCGCCTCTAGACAAGGAGGAGTCACTAAGAAAGTGAGAGGAACAGAGATGGTAAATTGTATGCGAAGGATGGAAACAAAGAAATTACGGCAGAACTCATCTAACGGTGACTGTCGACGGTAATGCGAATAGCATTCGAGCACTGTAGGGACAGACGGTATTCCTGAAGTCAGGTTTATTTAATTCGTATAGTGGTAATTCTGAGACCTTTGTTGCTTCGGCGGTATCTTTTGTTTGCAGCGCGACAACCGACGTAGGAAGTGACAGAAAGGGCAGGAAAGAGCTCTGCCTTTTTCTCTTTCCTGTCTCTTTTCTCTCTTCCTAGGTCGTTCACCATGCTGCTAACTCAATAGACAACATTATCAACGTGCCTCGTCTTCCACCTTCGCGAATTACGATTCAGCTATACGACACATGCTCCAATATCGCCCGTCTTCGTTATGACACTGGCTTAACAAGGTCACCCATGAGCATTGTGGCAGAACGACCACAGCATGATGACGGCGCAGCGACGATGGAATGACGAAGGAGGAACGATATCAATGGAACGACAAAGTCGGTTTAACGACGATGGCATAAGCACTATGGCATGTCAAATTTTATATTATGACGAGAGTGACGACGTGAAGACGTCATCATGAAGTCATCCAGTTCACGACGATGGCCGGACGACGATGGTATGATGACAAGTGGAGGAAGAAGCTGGAATGGCGACGATGGCACAGCCACGACGGCGTGACCACGACGCTATGACAGCGGATGCATGATAGCGTCTGTCGGACGAAGACGATGACGACGCAATGACGACGATTGTATAACAATGGTTGCGTAATCACGATTAAATGACAGCATCGTGATTACGATGTAATGGCGGACAAAGATTGACGTCGATGGATAGAAGGAGATTTTACGACCACGACATGACGACAATGGTATGACGTTACTGAAGTGATGACGATGGTGAAACTACAGTGTGATGGCAATGGCATAACGACAGCGGTATGACGACCACGACGGTGGAATTGTGGTTCACCTGGAGGATCCACCCGAATGTGCCAATGATAAAGTCTTCAAGGGCCTGTTTTGACATTACGGGATGAATTAATGTATACGGTGGCGACAACGATTCAGTCCCCAGTCTGTACGGCACGCGCGTCAGCACTATCCACGGTGAGGCTCGTAGCCGTCTTCGGTAAGGGATATGTTGCAACGGCCGCGCTGTCATTCTTTGCGTAGATGGCAACGCATCAAATCATCATCCATCATCCATCACCGGCTTTGACCGCGATATAGTGCCCAGAGACAAGTGCTGTGCAGAGTACTGGACCAGTTGGACAATCGTCCACTATCAGAACACAATGCTTTAGGTCAGTACTCCCACAGAACATCCACGCTGAAGGCCTTACTCGCGTTATTAAGGTTCTTGCGTTCGGCGGGGCTTCACGACAGACTATAAGAATGCCGACCCCTACCGCTCTGCAGTGTACGTGGTTTGTTCCTACTCGTCTCTATTTCTCTCTACCTCCCCCTTCCGCCCTCTTTCTCTTTTTATCCCCCTTCACCCTTCCCCTGTGCAGGATAGCCAACCGGAACTGCCTTTGGTTAGCCTCACTGCCTTTCTATGCATCCTTTTCTCCCTCTCTCTCTCCACACACCTTACGTCAAACGCAGCTATGTACAGATAAGCCGACTCCATTTTGCCTCACGCTTAAGCTATTTCAGCAGTATAGAAGTTGCCATCGTTTTTGCCTACGCACGTCAGGAAACGCTGGAAACTAGCCTAAGGCAGTTCCGCTGTAAAATTTCTCCACGGAAGATATTGGAGGTTTTGTCTCGGGAACTGCCAAAACGGCAGTGTGTTGTAAGCAGTTCGTGCTTCTTCGGTTGCTTAATTCACAACCGTAATGTTGTCAAGCACACATATACAGGTTATTTGAAGAAAGTTTCTGTACCGCGGAAGTTTATATGCGGTAGACAGCAGAGTGCAAGCACAGAGGGCATGTGCCTAACTTCAACATAGTAAGACAAACGGACAGTACTAAAATTTGGGAAACACTCAGGTTTATCTGCGACCCCGATTGCGTAAATTTTTATTAAGCATTTCGGACACTGACGTTTCTGAAAACAGCTTTGCTGATTGTTTTATCGAAGGTGGATATTACCTGCAACACATTAATGATTCCTTCAAGAATGTTTGCACCACTCAGAAAGGGTTAACATATCGACGCGCACTCGGCGTCCATCGTGCGGCGAAACAATTCTTCCAGTTATTATTTGCACTGCATCGTTAAATCGTTCCCAGAGGTCTGGCATTCGCTTTCAGTCATTACCTTTATGATGCGCAGCACCAGTCCTTTTTTTTTTGTGCTGTAGCTTCGCGTTCGATAGCAGTTGTGCGTTGTTCTTTTCAGCTGCAGCTTTCACCTTGAGGGCAGGGAAGCGTCCCGGGAAACAACTTTGCGCAATGACGCTCGTTTGCAGCACGCGTTGCCATGGAGATGTCTCGAACAACTTCATGGTGAAAGACAGCTTTGAACACGGGCACGCAGACGAGCTATATCGTCCGAAGCAAAATTGTTGCAATCGTGTACCGAAATATTATGTAGATAGGGACGGACGTTCAAATGGATCTTGAACCCTAAACATAGGGAGAGACAAAACAAAAAAGAAGACGCTTTGGCGCACCTGGTCGGCGCGATAAGAAAGTAAACTTGCGGACGGGAGGTGCCGTTGATGCCATCGAAGTGCACCCTTAGAGCACTGTTTTATGTTTTCATTCATTTAGATGGGCAGCAATCATAGCAAATATTTAGAGCGTGGGCTGCAAGAGACGCTATAGAATGCACTATGTTGTTGGAGTCTGCGTTTTATGGCGCGTCTTGCTAGCCGAACAGTGACCCGGGCGAACGTTATTTATCTGAGAGCTCAGAGTGAAGGACGTGAAAGGCAACGCGAAACAAAAAAAGAAAGAAAAAGGAACTGGAAAGAAGCCGAGTCAGGCGCAACTTTTCGACCCAGGCTGGATTAAGCACACTCTTCGTGGCTAGTCTCGTTACGTCAGAGTTAATTAAGCTAGAGGGGTGTGAACGCAGTTACCGGTGAACGTTAGGAGGTGTGAAAGACGGCTTATACGGTGCAAAGTTGAGTCAGGGTGGGTTCAAAGGCTTTTCGGCAGGACCCGTGCTGAAGCGAAACGTTGTGCCTTGCAACATCGACGACTTTCTCATTTAGCAGCTGCTGGACCCTAACGCCACTTACTGAAGAACGCGCTCAACTTTTCTGTCTCCGATATGTTTTCGTTACTGGGAAAAGCCCTGGTGGACTAGGTCGTTCCTTATTTCCCCTGGCAGGCCTAGAAGCATATCGGGAACTTTGTGAGTAAATAGCCGTCATAGAATTTATTTTTATCAGCGGAATGCTACTTACAATGACAGTCGCGTGCAAAGGCAAATAAATGACTCTGCCGTTAAGACTGCAGTAGTGTAGTGACAGATTAAAAAGTTCCTAAGCACCTTAATTATGGCACATGGGGCCTAGGTGCTCCGGCATAATAAGTTGGCTGTTTTGTGTTATTAGGAACGTTTTGATGAAGCAAGAAGAACGTTAAAAATTAAATGCAGTTTGTCCGTTCACTTCAATCATTCTGGGGCCATGTATTCTCTTGTTTCAGCCAAGTGCAACTCTGTGCGAGAGAGATGAAAGAAGGGAGTGACTCTGACGGTTGCACCAGGTTTGCTACTCTGCACCGGTGGAGGGAAAGGGGGGAAGAAAAGGAAAGGGGAAATGGAGAACCAGCCACGCGCGTGGACGCACAACAGCGCTGACTACGCAATATGAAGGTGGTCGCAGAAGCCATTTTTTTAAAGTCATGCGTGTCTAGACCACCATCCGGTCATGACGCACACCATAGAGAGGGCCTCCGGACTCCGAAGGGCCCGGGTTCTTTACTGTGCTCCCAATGACGTCCGAATTAGCTGTCGTAGTTTAACGTCTTGAAGGGGCAGCGCAATACGACGAAAGCAAGAGGCAGGAAACACACAGGACGGTGCCGAACTCACAACTGACTTTATTGGAAGGCATACACAAACTTATGTCCTACAACATGACATGTGTGACAGAAAGTGAGAGAGGCACAAAGGAGAGATGCCTCGACCTGCACCACTAGTGTATGTGAATTTGAGTCTTTAAACCGCGTCATAGTGTAGCATTTGATTACAGCATTTTGTGTTTTTGTCTGCGCATTGATAATGACGCCACCGATGGGAGATCACGTGGGTGTTGCTTGTAGTACATAAGTTTGCGTGTGCCATCTAATAAAGTCAGTTGTTAATTAAACGCTGTCATGTGTGTTTCCTGTCTTTTGTCTTCGTCGTCTTACGCAACCCCTTCAAGATGTTCAACCTGTACCAACTCGCACAAATGTCGATTCTTCTACTGTCGTAGTTTGTTAAGGCGCTTTGCGCACCAGCCTGAGTGTATGCGAAGTTCACCGTTACCTGATCGCTCTTTAAATGTCGGCACTTTTCGAATGAGTCTCTATATACGAGAATTTACTGAAAAACGCAATAGGCTCTATGAGGAACAGTACTTGTAAATGGTAGTTAAAATTAAATTATGTGGTATTGCGTACAAAAACCTCGATATTATTATGAGGCACGCCGTAGTGGGGGACGCTGGAATAATTTTTGACCGCCTGGGCTTCCTTGACGTGCACACAATGCATGGCAGACGGGTGTTTTTCTTGCATTTCACCCGCCAGAGATATGCGGCCGCCGCGGCCGGCATTGGATCCTGTGACCTCGGGCTCAGCAGGGCACAACCAAAGCCACTGCGCCACCCTGGTGGGTGGCAGTGGAAGCTGCCTGTCATGTTCGATTCGACTTGCTTATAAAGTACGAAAGTTTGAAATAGATGACGCATGTCGGATTTCGCGGCGCTCCATATTCTGAAAAATTGGCATCTGAGTCCATGGACATCAGGGCATATACCGTAGTATTCAAGGTATCGTAGAGAAATTGGAATCATCCCTGGCGAGACGAGTGCTCATTGAACGGGGCTTAAACTGACAAGTTTGTCATACGCACCTTCCTAATTGAGGGCAGCGCTATACGAAAATGTTTTGCGAGTGCTTGTAAACTCACCTGCCCCGTGTGAATCCAAACTCCGCATCCAGCTTATATAGCCGATACTACTTCATGACTGCAAATTTTTCTCGCACTTGACTAATAAACCGAAACAGATAGAGACGGAGCTGAACATTCATGGTGAAAGAGTTGGTTACCATCCACCCCAATGTAACACCAAGCTATATTTGGCGTAATGCGCAACATTGATAATGAACTGAGCTGATAATAACGTGACAGGCCAATACAAATAAAGAAGATAGGGAAATCGTAGAAGAAAACCTGACAGCTGGTATTCCGCTTTATGATGAAAGAAGATTGTGTGCTGTTTCAAAATATCTTGTAAAAAGGCCGGTATCTTTCGAAATCATTTTGCTGGACAGGTTTAAAACGTACAACGCGACTAGACCAAGGTGGCGAAAGAAGGTAACACACGCTATATGCGCGCTTGATCTTTTTTCTCTGACTTCGTCTATAGTCGTTCTGCACATTTTAAACTTGAATCCGAATCAACTAGCCTGCCAGCATGCGTCTACTGGACAACTTCGTCTCATCTCTGTATGCCGAAGTCCGCGATTGGGATCTCCGCTTCGACGAAGCCGAGATCCCGGTCAGTTTTGATCACATTGGTTGCCTTTCCAGCGCAAAACAAAGAGTGTCGCCACTTTCCCCAAAGCACACTCGAGGGCTTTGGTCATCAGTAACGGGGCCCCTTAGGTAGCCCGGTTGCAATTCCCCATTCAATCGCCCTTACCGCATACGCTGCGTTTCACCTGGCGTGCTCGTCTGGTTGACCTCCCTGCCTTTCCTGTCCTTGCTCTCTCTCTCTCTCTCTCTCTCTCTCTCTCTCTCTCACCTGGCGCACAATAAGATCACACCGGGCGGGGTGATAATGGCTCCCGGTGGAACGAACCAGACCGTCTCGAAACGTGAGCCGCGGCAACGTGGCCGTAATTGCCCACTCCGAATGACACGGCGCAATCGGGTTCCAGTGAATGTGCCGGCGAAGGAAAACAAAGTCCGAGACAAGGTAGGCACTTCGCCGTGCCCGGTCACGTGGTCACGTTACGCCACCGAGCGTCCGTGCTTACGCACGTTCGGTATATTTGCCTAAAGGACCGTTAACGCTACCGACTTACGTGGCTGATGTTTTCGGCAGAGCACGGTGATATCTGAAACATGCCGGATGTCGACCGCTGTGGTCGCCTCCTTGTGAGTGAGGTGCTGCGTAGTTTTGTTTGCGCGAATAATATCCCTAGTAGACTTTCTCTTCTTTTAATCTTTCCGTCCCCTTTGCCCTTTCCCCAGTGTAGGGTAGCCAACCGGGCTTAGTTCTGGTTAACCTCCCTACCTTTCCTTTATTATTTGCTCTCTCTCGCTACGCGAATAATATTTCAAGCCTGAGAAAACATTATCTGCTGTCCCCGCTACTCCTATTTGCAACGCGCCTGTTTCAGCGCATTCATCAGTGAGGCGAGAAAAAAAATCGTAATATATTCTTATTGTTACTCCAACAAGTAAATAGGTGAAGAAAGTGTAGTTATACTGTAGTATTTAAGTAAATACTATCTGTTTAAAGCATATACCGCGTCAATGCGCGCATTATTGTGGGAGAGAGAGACGTCGGTACAGTAGAGATTCCACGCGGTGCTTACAGAACGCATATGAAGAGAAGCTGAAGTTCCACAAATTGAGTGGCAACATTTCAGCATTGTACAATCGATAACGAAACGCAAATCATTGCAAACATCAGCAGAAAAGCCAATGATAAAGAGTACAAACATATATCGATCACAAAACTCCTAACAAAAGTAAGAAAAATTAACAATTTTATGACGGCATGGCTTGCACAAAACGTTTATCGTAAATAATATGGACGCGTGAACAAGAAGAAAAGAAAAGAACAAAGTATGGCGCTTTTATATAGTCACGCTTGCTTTTCAAGCTCTTTTTGTATAAAATGCAGTTATCTGGCCAGCAAATGTGTACAAATGTGTACAAATGTGTATGTACAGTCAGCGTCAAAAGTTTGCAGACTGAGGGATTTGAAAGTACATTCAATACACGAACAGTTGGTTGCCGCAGCCATACAGTACAATCGCGCAATACTACGCATTTTGGATTTAGTAAGGGGTGCAGGCTGGAATTCCGCATACCAGGCTGGTGAAAAGATAAGCGCAATGGATGGCTTTTGCCTGTTCGAAAACTTATTAAATCTAACCGACCACCGGGTTATCGGAATGAGGGAATGGCAACAGCACCACCGGTAGCGACGCTTTGTAAAACTACAACTGGTCACGCGCATTTTGTGTTACCCGGGCGTTTTGTTCGCTACCCAACATGTACCAAAAACGTACCCATCGCTGAATGTGTACCTGTTATGTAAAATGAACCACACGTTGACGATTGCCTAATTGCCTACCATTTCACGCAAGCAGCAATGTAGAACGCACGTGGTCACCGCAATATTAACTCTGTGACCGTTATGTTTAAACTCCGCACCACTTGATGGTGCCACCAAAGGAGTCGCTCTAGAAAACGTGTCTGGTAACCAGGTGATCCTTAAACTGAAATACATTAAGGAGAGGCTAAATGTCTTTATTCTCAGATCTCGCAGTGCATTAACTTTTGGTGGCGATTGTATACGCGCACTTAGTTCTCTCTCTCTCCCTCCCACCCTCTCCCTCTGTCACACGCTAACCTTTTTTCTCACTATCTCTTCGTTCTCTCCTTTTGTCGCCCCAGTTAATGAAACCAAATGTTTCCATCGCGAGACGCATATCGCTATCCTCGTCCCGAGACACCTCAAGAACGGAGTCGCTGTTGTTAACGGCAATGGCGGGATTCTATGGTACTCGGGTTTCGATCCAAGATTTACAAGTCTTTTTTCTTTTTCGTACCTCCAGCACATCCTACTGCACTTGTTACAGAAGCCGTACTCCTACCCATAGCAACCACCTTTTTTTCCCTCCTTCCACAAACCAGGCGCGACAAGGCTCGAAGCATCCGCTCAAACAGTTTCCGTCGGGAACCTGAGACGATTCCCTGAAAACTGCACCCCTTGTGAGGCGTCCTCAGTTCCTAAAGGGCAAAATAACGGCACACTGCCGACAAACAACGAGCCCGTCGAGTTTGTTGCGAAAGAGAAGAGACAATTTTGTTTTTCTCACCTTTGTTTTCCCTTTTTTTTTTGTTCAGGAAAGAGATAACCTGCCAGTTAATCCACCCATTTCTTGACCAATCCCCCATCATGGGTAGGAGCCACACGCATCACAGGCTACAACAACAACAACAACTAACCTGCCATTGCTTACGCAACGTACCGCTAGTTCTCGTTTTCGTCTAGCGGCCCTCCTGCGGGCGTTCTCTTGAATGTTATTCTAAATCCCGACAGACACGGTTGTTTGTTATTCAGTTTCTTACTCTAGCGCAATTTTCCAGCGAGGTTGGTCCAGCCTTAGCAAAATCAAATGATAAGATAATAATCAATAAAGCAGAAGGCTCCATCGATTGACCTAACTCAGAATTCATTTAATGTGCTTTTGATTAAAAAAAAATCTTATAGTGCGCAAGACAAACAGGGAGGAAGAAAAGGAGCAACACAAGGACGAGCGCTTTCTAACATCTCCTTTGTGTTGCTCCTTTTCTTCGTGCGAGTTTGTTTTGCGCACTTTAAGTTTTTTTTTTAATGAATCTGTGCCAACTAGGCCGACTCGCGGTTATTCATTTTATGTGATAGCAGAAGCCTCTCACTGCACGCACTGCCATATTAATCTTGCTTCCAAGCAGTGGTGCTTCGGCACTACTGGGTGTAATCCAAGAAGCAGGCGGCTCTATTGCTTTTTCGAGAATACGTTGGTGGGCGTGTGGTTGCTAGCAAGGGAGAGCGAATAAACTTTATTGAAAACTGGTCCGGCAGGCTCCGTCCGGGTCGAGACGGGGTTGATAGTAAGACAGAAAAAAAAATGCAGGTGAATAATCTGCCGATAAATGAAATAGTAAAATACTTTTATCACGAACAACTGCTCCTCTGCGTTGCCCACACACCGTTGCATATATGATCTATACGGTGTCCCAGCTAGCGTTAGCCAAGCTGTTATAAGAAAAAAAGGGATAAAAAAAGGCGCGGTGCAAGGTATGGTTATCAGACTTACGGTGTTCAGTCGTTGGACATGTGACGAACGAACACCGCAGAATTTGCAATTGTATCTCGCACCATGTTCTAGTTCTTCATTTTTTGCCCCTTTGTTTTAAAAGCTTGGCTAACTTATTACCGGGACACGCGCTACAGTACGCACTGGCCGTTGTGGCCTCGAAATTACGTGCATACGTGCAGTCCGCCCAAATTTAGCCGTGCGAGAACAAACGCGCTCCAGAGCTGCGCGATCACCGCATACATTAGCGTCCCCCGGTGCATCCAATTAAAAATTGCCGCAGGGAAATCAGTTCGAACCACGTGCAGTGGTGAGGGTTTTTTTCCCTCTCTACATCTCCTTCACTCACGGTGTCACGCGACCTGTATTTTGCCCCAGTTCTGTCCAATGTTTTGCAGAAATGTAAAAAGCAAGGTTCTTCACGTGCAGGTAAGTTGAAAGACCCTGCTTATCCAGTTGTGTTCCATTTGACTTCTCTGTGCAAAGCATTGATGCGCGCGACCATTTTTATACGTAAGGCAATATACCACGCCTGTCGGGATGTTCGACGGGCCACGGTCCCATCAACAATGGCTAAGGTTTATTTTTTGTTGTTGTTGTTGTTCCCTTCCTCGTAATGCCTGCAGCAAGTAATTAACTTGCACATGTGGTTTGGACCAGTGATTCCATTAATATTACTATGACAAAATGCGACACGGTTCACTGCGCAGTAATCCAAGATTTATTAATTCCGCAATTCTCGCTCGAAATTATCCTAATCGCTATAGGTTATAGGCTCACTGCGCCTGCGCTTGTTATGTCCTTGAATACCGTGGCAGGTGACGCTGGTTACGTAACATGGTCATCCGCTTCGATGTGAACTCGCCCTTGCTAACTTGATGTGAGCCATTACAGCAAAAAAATAATGGAATAAGCCATTCTTACTCCTCCCATTGCATGCCGAGGACTAAATATTAGCAGGCATTTCATTTCATTCTTTATTATATGTACATACAACGGACCACTTCGGTGGTCCAAGCTGGACGGGCCTTGAATCGTACGAAAGAGGCCAACAAGAACAAAATGCAACCAAGCATTCAGAGAAATACCCCACACTAGGACAATGTATTTAGCAGCCCCAAAAGTGGCACTCCTGTTTACGCACAAAATAATTACCATCAAAGTTACTTGCAGGTAATTCGTTCCACATAGGCATAGTTCCACTTACCCCCGTATGCAGAGATGCAACTTAAGTCGAAGCACATGCTTGTCTTGATTTAGATGACGCCTGGCGTTAACGTGCCCAAAGACGCTCACTGCGTTTCCTTCGGCGCGTTCCTGATAGGCGTCACTCGGATCAAGACAAGCATGTGCTTCGACTTAAGTTGCATCTCTGCATACGGGGGTTAGACTACTTCAGGAAGGAGAACCTGTGCCTAAATGCGCTTGCCCTGGCAAAAATCGGCTCCAGTGCTCAGACAGACAGACGGACGGACGGACGGACGGACGGACGGACGGACGGACGGACGGACGGACGGACGGACGGACGGACGGAGTGCTCGAGACCATAGACAACCGCAGCATTTGTGCACGACACTGTCTGCTACATCTTATTGAACCGGGAAAAAGACGGTACACAGAAGTTAACGTAAGCTTCTCTGAGAGAAACCTTACAAGGTCACATCAACCTCAATCACTTCTCACAGAGAAGACGTAGATGTTTAAGCTCAGTTCGGCTTTTGCCTTGCTTCAGTAATTTAAGACACTTCCTGCAGCACGCTTCACTCCCTTTCACCTCCCCTTGTTTAGCATGCAAGACTGTAAAGATCAAGAGCTAAAGGCCAAATTAAGAAAACATGAAAGCTTCTTCCTAAGTGGGTGTCTTTATCGTCTGGACTTGATTGAGCGCGATGCTCTGGTATTGCGCTATCCAGTTGCGAAACGACCAGCTTCGACGCATCGTTCTCGTTTCAATTTCTATCACCCGCTAACCTCCCCCAAACCTGCATACAAGCGCCACCACCAACGATTTTTGCCTATGGAAAGAACCTCTTCCGGTTCTCTCTCTCTTCTAATGTCTTTGCCTGGAGCTTTATTTTTATTTTACGGACCTCATCTGAGAAGGCTATACAACTGCATGCGTGCAAATGAATAAATAGAAACCTATCTGACATTTTCAGATGGGTGGTCTGTGGCTTATCACTTCGTCAGCAGTGCGTTCACGGGGAGTCCGGGTTTTCTTAAAGAAAAAGGGCGGAGGGAACAAACCGCCACCAAAGAGGGCTGGTAACGGTGAGGTCATACGGTCTGGCTTCGGAACGAAATCACATAGTAGCCCTCCGCAACGCAAGTTCTTGTGCTTTCAAGGTTTAGGGAAGGGCCGTCCAAGTGCCAACTTTAGTTACCGTGGTGGGAAAAGTTGGACCAACGAAAAAGAAAGAACAGGAACTTCTCAATCAGTGGTGGTGCCCGGGATATGTAAGACTTCCTTTTTTTTGACTAAGTTAAAGGCACATGAAGTAGCAACTGCTTTTGCGATAATTTGGTCCAGCTGCGGTTTTCTGACGTGCACCTAAATTTGAGTACGTGGATGTTTCCACATTTCGCCCCCATTGAAATGCGGCCACCGTGGTCGGGATTGGATCCCACGACTTCGTGCTCCGCAGCCCAACGCCATAGCCACTATGTAACCACGGCAGGTACAATCTAAGTTTCCTGTTGCGTGTTCAGAAAGCTAGCGATGCTAAAGCCCTGGCCTGTCTTTTTTCTCTTTTTCTTGTCTTGTGAAAGCCCTACTAAAATTTTAATGCGTTTGAGGTGCCCAATGTTTATCTTTGTATTATTTCTTTTTCTTTCTTGTGTGCACTTTGGGCGTGTTTCAATTCTGCTAAGCATCGGAGACAGTCTACGTTGACAGCTGAGAACACAGTTTCGAGCTGTAGTAAAGTAATGCACCTGGAGGATACCTCTGCGACTTGACATCAGGACCCGCCGTGATTGCTTAAAGTGGCTTTAGTGTCGCGCTACTAAGCATGAGGTCACGGGATCAAATTCCGACCACGGCGGCCGCATTTCGATGGGGGCGAAATGCAAAAACACCCATGTACTTAGATTTATGCACACGTTGAAGAGCCATGTGTGGTCATATTTAATGGGAAGCCCCCACTACGGCGTGCTTTGTAATGGGATCGTGGTTTTGGCACGTAAAGCCTCACAGTCTAATCTAATCGACTTGACACAACCTCGCGTCGACGAAAAAACTTACGAGAGGCACATATTGTCACTGCATTCTGGCACTTTGCGTTTGCCAAACTTGCGCATAAGAAAGCGTGACCACGTTTTCTTGTGCGCAGGCCGCCTTCCCGTCAAGTTTCAGCTCAACCACTAGGTGATGCGTACAGCAGAGCAACCTGCATCGTTTTGTGCTTCTACACTATATTCTCGAAACTCTCTTGTGCCAGCTTCGTCACAATTGGAACGACACGAAAGATGGCTGCTGTCCGCTTAGCTGTCTATTTGTCCGCCTAATGCGAGTTTTGGAAGAGCCCTTTTATCCGTTTGACGTAATAGTCCTGCGGAAAACCCGCAAGGCAGAGAAAAGTAAATAATAAAGCCAAAATGAGACATCCACCCAATCGTAGCAATTGTTACAAAAGAAACCCATGCGGGTTTCTAGAAGAAAAAGCCTCGCAGTTGCAGAAAAATTTGTCCTGGTCCGAGAATTCGGCACGGGACCACTACCTTTCCGGGGCAGCCGCTCCACCTTCTGAGCTAAACAGGCGGCTAGCAGATGGCAGGGCGAAGTCGAACTTGTCAACAACTCGAAGCAAAGGCAAGAGTTTGACGTAATAGTTTGACGTTTTCAACTGCGAGGCTTTTCTTTCGAGGAACCCGCGAGAGGTTTCCTTTGTAGGAATTGCTGCGTCTCGGTGGATGTCTCGTTTTCCTTTTATGAAGCCTTTCTATCCCCTCCACTGCAATCAATCACCCAATACGGCGATATCGCCGTGAATGGGGCCCTGCCGCCGTCACAGTATATGTATTTCAGAACCGGGTATAAAGCTCTAGTCCGCTTTCTCTTGTTTTGTGCGCAGTGTTTTGGCGAACCGGCTCACATTTGGTGAACATTGGCGCCTGCGGCTTCAAAAGAAGACACCGGCAGATCTTTATACAAATGGTCTTTTACAAAAGTCTACAAAAGTCTACAAAAGTCTCGGGAGGGGATACACTCTTGCCGCACGCTGACGGCGCAACCCTTCAGCCAGAGATGCTGTCGTCGGCACTAAAAGGAATGACTCATTTCGCTATTGGCCTTGCAAAGGGAAGCCCTTGTTCGGTTTCGGGACGGCTTCCTTTTCACCTTGAAAACATGGCCTTGAATGGAGAGGAAGAAAGCTCTTTATTCAAATGCAGGGTGCTAGGTGACGCATATTTGCCTGCATGCTGCTCTGCATAAAATAGGACGAAGAGAAAGAAGGGCCCGAGAAGGAAAGTGCGGGGGCGGAAGAATAAAGGGTGTCAGCTTCGCCCGAAAAGGCAGAACACCGAAAGCGATAGCGAGGTTTAGCGTCGCGCTGGAGGCGCTTTAAAACGCTAGCGCGATGAGTAGCGTGCTAGCGGCGTTGGAGATGTCGTATCTCTGTGCTTCGCGAGATAAGACCGAAGAAAAAACTGTCGGCGTCAGTCAACGTGAAGGAAGGATTGCATAAACTTCACTTGACCTTCACCACGGTGTGGCATGCACACAGCTGCTAAGCGTGAACGCTTGTACCCGCAACGCTCGTGGAAGCAGTGGAAGCCAGAGAGCTGCCCCCGGCTCCGAGAAAGACGATGTAGCTGAGCGTGACCAAAAAGCTTTTAGAGATACCCTTGAGCTTGAAGGTGCGTCGACTTGCCCTCATCGCTTGTGGAGTCAAGCGCACTTCGCATCTCTGGAGGTCTTCTGATCCTCCGCGCATGCGCCGTCGATAGCAGGACAGCACGACAACGCTGACGCTAACGGTGATGGAGTAAATGCGCCTAGATCGTCTGTGTAATTTATATCGCAATAAAGCAAGAAGAGAACAAAATGGGCTACAATCCATGCTGCGAAGGAGGTTGACGAGCGAAGCTGTGATATCACCTCCTCTGGTATACCAATACGACGGCAGCCTTGAACTAGGTCCTGCCGAGCCCGATCCCGACGCCATTGTGGACGTTGACGTTGCTGTTCCTTTCGTCGCTCAATGTATTCGCGCTGCTCTTTGGGCGCCCTAACTGTGCGTGGGTTGCTTTGGGCAGGAACCGCTGAGTCCTACCTAGCCTCAGCACGACGCCATTATGCAAACTGGCGCTGCAGTTCACGTCACCGCGCACTGTGCTCACTCCGCTATTCGGGAGTCCTAACGGCGCGCGTCCTTTACGTAACGCTATGAGAACACAGATGAAATTAGTTGCTAGGCGGGTTCTTTTAAATGTGAAAGTGGCAGTGGCGTAACTCCCTGCTCCGTGTGCTACAGTTGCCGCTTCTTGCGGCAACTGCAGCTTATCTGTATTCTGTATCTGTATCTGTATAGTCTTATTTCCTCTGACATATCCGACAAGGTCGCTCACAATATGCGCGTGAACAATAGGCGAGAGAAAGAAACAGGCCGTAAGACTCCGGGCCCGCACACGATGTAAGAATTTTTTCTCGCTCTGATTATCCGATTACGTTCCTTCCTTATCGTTCGCCGTCCACGGCAAGTCGATCCCGGTGATAAGGAGGGATCGGCCTCACCGGAGGAATCGACGAAGAATGGCGTCAGTAGTATGAGGGCGCGTGCACTCGGACCACTGACGAAGCGCAAATAAGAGGAAAATTGAAATAGAATCACCGCATTATAGCCCGGCCAGAGTGCCAAAAAGATAACCCGTTTACACAAAGCGTTCCCGAAATATAGAAAAACGTCTTTAGAATTTCGCCATAATCAGCAGTTGAATTTTCGTGAAGCCTGTGTGACGAAATTCCGGTCTTGAGCTGGAAGGAGGTGCCGAAATGCCGAATTCATAACTTATTTAATCACAGAGGGCAAGAAACTAAAGCATTGCCAGGAAACGGGCGCTTAACATGTCACAGTCACGCATGTGGCCCTATAGATTTTTTTAGAACCGATTTTTTTTTTTGCTAAACGCGTGTTAAATTTCAATTACAGCAGTTCGGAGGTATCGTCAATGTCTAGGCGCGAGGACTAAAAGACTGCGAACACGCTAATTCACGCATTCAAATGCAGGAGATAGTGCATGTATAGTTTTCGGACGTTTCGTTCCTCTCAATAGGAAAGCCCAATAACTGGCGCGGACGAGGATACCTGCGCAGCATAACTGAGGTGGTCTATACAGAAAGCCGGCAGGTCGTCTATTACAGCCCGTGCATGCATGGTCTTCCTCGTTTTTGTCGACCGATGTCAGTAAGCGTTGTCAGTAAGTAACAAATGGGCATGGGCAGGGCATGTAATGAGGAGAAGAGATAACCGATGGTCATTAAGGGTTACGGACTGGATTCCAAGGGAAGGGAAGCGTAGCAGGGGGCGGCAGAAAGTTAGGTGGGTGGATGAGATTAAGAAGTTTGCAGGGACGACATGGCCACAATTAGTACATGACCGGGGTTGTTGGAGAAGTATGGAAGAGGCCTTTGCCCGGCAGTGGACGTAACCAGGCTGATGATGGTGTCAGTAAGCTTTCTCCAAGCAGCCCATGAAGTAATTATTCGTTGCCTTCAGTACAGGTTCCAGAGGTCTCTGTATCTGCACTGTACCTGCAGTATTTGTGACGCTTATAACGTGTCGTTGTACAATGACGTCCTTGCCTTTGCGATAATGTCCGATAACATGTCAATTTTACCCACGTTAAAAGGAATATCTGGCAGCATATGTTGATGCCAACATCTGCGCATTTATTTATCTAACTAACAATAAAAAATTGCCCTTGTTGCTCGGGAAGCCCATAAACCGATTAACATAAACAACCTTAGGCGAACAAAAATGCAGGCTGTCTGATCAGCGCGCAACAAAATTTTGCAATATTGCGACCCCTCCCATAAAACTAATAAAGACATACCGCTACTTGAAATACGAAGAGGGAAAGTATGGAAAAATTTGCTCTCCCCAAATACTTCATAACGAGCTGTAGTGCTCGGCCTCTCAGTGTATAGCACCACTTAAACCAGGCAAACTCCTTAGAACCGCCAAAGTGCTCTAACCCAATACATTGGCCGATCAAGATACCTAAATACTCTGCTTTTATTCACGCACCATTGGTGATATAGAATTACTTGGGGTGACCGGTGCACCGTAATACTCAGTGGCAATGGTAGTTGAACTTTTCGAGCTTTTCGTGCATTGTTCTTTTGAATATTTGCCCACCCCGCGTGGTCCTGATTCCACAATACGCATGAAATAAATCATAAATGATGGGGGCTTCAACGAGAATGAAGTCGTTAGACTGCTTATGCAACTAAGTCTACACATACTCTGCATAGCTCGTGTAGCTAAACGGGAATTGTTGTAAGGAAAAGCAGCCTGCAAGTTGCCGTGGACATTCTATATTCTTGCCAAACTTAATTTTCGCGAGCGCGTGGCTTAAGTCGCTTTACGTAAGCCGCAACTCAAGTCTGCACTGAACAGATTGAAAAGCTTCTTCAACGAGTTTATATGATCCTCTGTGCTAACGCCATCTATCACGGGGTATTGGATATCCCCTTGATCCTCTTAATGGTTCTTACCCGCTTCTTTCATAACGCCGTTTTGTAACTGTTCATTTCGGCACTAATGTCGACTTGTAGGTCAAACTGCGTGACGCAAGACGGTCCAATAGCTCTGGTCTCATTGTACGACGCCAATGGGCTTTCGTGCGCGCTTTCACAAGACCCGCGCTTCTAGGAAATGAGCGCAGCCAGTGAGAGAGGCACCACGAAGAAATAGACACAAAAAAACGAGCTGTCGTTTTCTTGACTGGTTCTAACGAAACTAGGGTACATTCCTACGCATCTCTTTATGACACGTGCATTCCTGAATAGTCTCTATTTTGTTTCCTCAAAGCTAGGAGCTCCGTGTCATCTCAGAGAATGCGGTGTCCTGTACAGACGTATACGTAGTCAGGCAAAGTTCGCTTTCGCAAGAACAGGCTCAAAGCCCCTTTATGTAACCCACAACTATCTGCTCTCAAGTGCCTGGAGAGGCTCTTTAATAAGTTTCTCTTGTCCCCAGTGATCCCCTCGTCCTTCACGTGGAACTATACGTCGCTTTCATGGTACTTGGAAGAAGCTTCCGTAATCACTGTCTTCTGCTGCAATGTCGTCTGGAATAGTCTTCCACTATAACAGCTCAGGCAGTAATGAACTTCGTGTTTCAATGCCTTCTGCGATAGGTTTCTGCTACTCGCCACCACATGAGCCTATTGGTCACGGCTCTGAACGCCCCGGCCACATTCCGACGCAAGACATAACTCGTGCGCAGTGAGCCTAAGACGCGGCTGTGCTACCTGATAACTCTGGAAATGGACGGCAACTCTTAAAAAAACGGCAAATGTCTGATTGCAACTTACTACATATGTATGGAATGATAAACACTGCGAGATCCATGTCTACCCGCCATGGTGGCTTAGCGGCTGTGGTGCTGGGCTACTGAGCACGAGATCGCGGGATCGAATCCCGGCCATGGCTGCCGCATTTATATGGGAGCGAAATGCGAAAACACCCGTGTACTTGGATTTAGGTGCACGTTAAAGAACCCCAGGTGGCCTAAATTTCCGGAGTCCCCCACTACGGCGCGCCCCATAATCAGTTCGTGGTTTTGGCACGTAAAACCCCATAATTTGATTAATCTTGAGGTGCACGTCTCGCCTCAACAATGACAGACGGCGCCACTGTGGCGTTCTCAAAAATTGTGCACTTTCTTTCCGCCAGGTGTAGCCGCAGACAATGTGGGCTTTTAACTTCACGTCAGGCGTCACGTGAGGTTGAACATGGGGTTCATTGGCCAGTTGTTTGCTTCTATAAGCTTGCGTACTGCACGACGCCAGCGGGTAAATAAGTTTTCGACAATCCGCCTGGGCCTCGAGTGGTCCTGGCTAACACTTCCCATGCGGGGCTTATCTCATACGCGTACAGAAACAGATGCAAAGTGGGCGAAAGAATGGCAGAAGCGGTAGCCTAACTTTTAAAGCACCCCAGGTGTAATGCTGAAGATGTGGGTTCGGCTCCCACCTCCAGCAAGTTGCCTTTACCTTTCTCGCTTTCCTTACTGTCTCTGCATTTCGAGCAAAGGTAACAATTATTTCCCCTACGCTTTCTTTGGCTTCATTTCCTTTTGTCTTCGTAGGGCTGTAAATAAAAAAAATGAACCTCTTGGATCGTTTTACCATTCTTGCTCACGTCACTACCGTGAACATCAGTGAACTTCATTGCAATCCTATGAATTATACCAGTACTGTCCACCAATCTCTCACGACGCTTATCCGCTGAAGCTCCCTAACTGTTTCTGACACGCTTGTGTTCTAGGGTTTCTGTCTGTCTACTAGGCGTCATCTATACGTACGTACCTCTACCACCGTTGTTATTGCACATCACTTTCCGTGGTCCACCTGCCAGATACACCACAACGACTGTAACTCGACGCCCTAATCACGCGTCCAAACACTACACTATTGTCGTTCAGGTTGCGCTGTCGCATTAAAACCATTGCGAGAATGCATGTCGTGAATAAGTATCGTGATCGGTCCATACACGCCTTTGATTTCACTGCCTCCAAGATGGGCGGGCCGGCAGTTTTGCGCCAACATCACGAAGCGCCCCGTGTCTACAATTGAGTAAGCTCGTGTTGGTTCACATATGACAGTGCAGCAAGAAATGTCGTTGTAACCAAGTCTTTAGCCAGACGTAGTATATTGAGTATAAGCACAAGTCACAGTTGACTAGAAGATTATGGATGCGATGATTTAAGCCGTTGAAAGTCTCAAGTATGTTATAGCGAAGCCACCATATCTTTATCAGAAAAGGAAATGTCATAATCTTTGAAGTAGTCCAGAAAGGACGCATATTAAAAGGCATGTGTCCCTGCACGCATTCCGCACGCTACTTTAAGCGCTTACCTTCGCGCTAGACATGTCCCAGTCAAATTGCTTTGTAAGTCAGAGATTAATCAATCAATCAATCAATCAATCAATCAATCAATCAATCAATCAATCAAAAAGCAAGCTTTATTTAGACAATTCAAGGAATGCGTACAATAATGATTGTACCAATAACCTATGTGGCTTGTAGCTGGTCCCATACACAAATATACGTATACTCGTCAACCAAGTACATATCTGCTCAATGAATAAGAACATCATTTACATGAACATGTTTCCAGAATAAAACCTTTGTTGCTGGTTCAACGCCTGTGTTGTCAACTTATTTTCTACGTCCCCCTGCTTTTTTTAGCTGTTTTGTTCGTAAGTGCGGACAAGGCCGGTGACTGTTCTCTACGGTGTTACCGCATAAAACCGGGATGTCATGAGGACAAATTTTTGTATCGCTTACTTGCGAAAGAAGGGCGACATCCCGGAATGAATTTGGGTGGTACGCCTGTTAGAAGTTTATTTTCGTAAAGGACCTGCCGCAATTAACTACGGCGCGCATTCTGAGATGCACAACTCACCAAGACAACAGCGTCCCTTCAGTAGAAGCTGTACCCTGAGGTATTGCCAGCAAATCGCTGCTCAACTAACTTTTAACTTTTCTATACTATATACTTTACGCGGGTGTAATGCCCTAGGCGAAGGCAGTACGAAGTACGCGAGCCTATAGAACCAAGAAAAGTTCTTGCGCGGCAAGAAGTCACGTACGCCGCAAGAAGTCGTCTGCCTCTCTAATTGCATACGTCCTCAAGCGGTCTTCGCCTGACATCTGGTAATCGTCTTCGGTTCGCAGTATCTGATCGCACATGAAGCATAAACGAAAGCAGGCACGTTTCAGCTGTAGCAGACGGCGCCAGAGTTAATAGCTGCTATTAGCGGATGAGAGGAGCCGACGACATCTTGTCCCCGCCGAAATTCTTGGATTTCGCGATCAATGACGCGTATCGGAAACTATCATCTAGGTTTTATTCCTTTTCACCTACACTTCATTACAAATTCTGCGAAGTTAATCGTGAACGAGCGCCATATCAGGGACGATTCCTGTGCTGTTTAACTATTCCCTTCGTATTCTTTTTCGTACGCGACTCGGCTTCCACAAGAAAATCGATATTTGAAAAACTCGAACTGCAAAGTGCACGTGTTTTGCGCGCTACGAGTCCGTTCTTCAGATCCTCACTAACCCCGTTACGTGGTCCCACAACTCTTATTGGACAGAACAGGCGTCGCCCATTTTAGCCGTTACAGTTGTTCGCACTCAACCACAGGAAGACGTTCACCGCTCGATAAAATCTCGGCGCACGATGCCACTTGCTCAAATATAGGTTCCCGAAATGCCAACACTTCTCCATTTTCCGTCCCGGTACCTATCCTTGTTCCGCAGCTTCGGTCCTCCTTCGCGACGCGTTACACAGACCGTACGCACCAGAAATTAGCTTAACCAACCTTCATGGTATGGGTTGTAACAGCGCACACAAAACAGGGACAACAGAAAAAATAAAACGACGATACAGCGCTGATTTATTCTTTCCTATTAGTATCTTATTATTATCTTATCTTATTATTATCTTTAATTATTATTCTGCTTTTATTCTTTATTCTTTCTGTTTTATTCTTTCTGTTGTCCATGTCTTGTGTCCGCTGTTACAACCCATACCATGAATCCCAACCAACTGGCCCAACTCGCTGTTCTGATGCAGTATAACCAACCTTGTACGTCTGGTCAGTGACGAGAGCGACTTTATTTCAAAGGGCCCGCCTTTGAGGTGACTTTGTTTTGCTAACGCTCGTCCTTATCCGTCCTTACTTCTTGTTTCCGTATTTTGCCTGCACTATGCAGATAACATTTCATTTTGCCTTCTTCCTGCACACGTCTGCGCACATCTATGGAGCGCGTACCCTTAATGACGTTTCACAAAGATGCGCCTGTAGAGTAGCGAGCTGCTTACATTCTATGCTCACTTTGCTTCTCTACTGGAATCTTCCGCGAAAGTCTTTTGCACAAGGCTTTGCCGTCTTTCTTCATATCATTTTTTTTGGCAATGTAGCCGCATTGGTGTGGCATTGAAACAACAGGTATTGAGACCTCAGGCAACTTTTGTTGGGAGTGCCGCTGGTACTGTCATGTTTACCTCCGACAGGGCTGCCTGTGCCGAGTGCGGCAGCCAGTAAACCGTCGAATACGTTCTTCGCCATTGTATACTCGCTGAAGCTGTCGGAGACGGTAGCTCGAGACCACGCTCGCACGCCTCGACAACCGGTCGCCGTTGGAGTTCACGGGGATGAAGTGCAGATCATCACATCATGCAGAGGGAGGGCGCCACTGAAGTTCCTACGTTCGAGTGGCATAGTCGAAGGACCACAGCAAATCGTGAGAACGAAATGTCGTGAGGAATAAAAAATGAGTTGGAGCGCACATGGCAGGTGCCACCAAGTCACGGCCGGACGCTCCCCGCCCTCCTCGAACCGAAGAGTGCACAGTTCTTGCATTCTACCGGTACCAAAATATGGGGGAAACACTTAGAGGAAAACTAAGAAGATTGAGGAGCAAAGTACTGCGAGAACTACAGATGAAACGAAACGAATAATAGGCGTAAAGTTAAGAAGGCTTGAGAACATACTGTGTGGTGTTTTATGTGAGTGCGAATTGCAGCGCGCCCCCCGGGGCAAGGACAGGAAACGACAATGACAAGCGCCGTTTCTTGTCCTCGTACCGGCGTGTGCGCTATAATTTGCAGTCAAGATTACAGATCGCAAGACAACGGGGCAGATTACAGAAAGCAAACAGGCGTGGCCTATATTCTCGTTGGCATTAAGAGCAAAAAAAGTGGGAGTTGGGCAGGACATGTAATACGCAAGAGCAGCCAACCGTTGGTCGATCCAGAGTTACAGAAAGGATGCAAAGGAAAGGAAGAGCGGTCGAGAATGGCAGATAGCAAGGTGGCGTACTAAAACAAGGAAATCTGCGGGTGGAATCAGCCGGAGCTGCAGGGCATCGGTAATTGGAGAACGCTCGGAGAGGCCTTCATCCTTCAGTGAACATAAAAGGTGAAGATGATGATAGTGATAGTGATTATATACGCTGTGGCGTCTTTATGCGTGTGTTTCTCCCTCCTTTTGTGTGTATTCCCCTTTGTTTTTTTCATTGTACTTTTTTTGCTTTTATTAATTTTTCGTCTCACCAAACCCATTCCTCAGTGTAAGGCAACAGGTCGGACGCTTGTCTTCCGGTTAACCTCCCTGCCTCTCGCAGCTCATTGTCTTTTGTAGCTCTCGCTGGACTGAAGGAGTAACTGAATGCTAACCCCTTGCGGTCAACGCGCAAAATGCGATTCCCTGTGCGAGACATCTGAGACGTCATGCCATCGTCGGTGCTGGCATGATCGTTATTCTATGGCGACGCTTCAGCTACGCTTGAGCTTTTGCGCGTTAAGGCTGCTTGGGTCAGGGAACAAACGCGAGCTAATGACATCTTAGTTGAAATCAAGAAAAGGAAATGGGCATGGGCAGGACATGTGATGAGGAGGGAAGATAACCGATGGTCATTAAGGGTTACGGACTGGATCCCAAGGGAAGGGAAGCGTAGCAGGGGGCGGCAGAAAGTTAGGTGGGCGGATGAGATTAAGAAGTTTGCAGGGACAACACGGCCACAATTAGTACATGACCGGGGTAGTTGGAGAAGTATGGGAGAGGCCTTTGCCCTGCAGTGGGCGTAACCAGGATCATGATGATGATGATGATGATGACGACGTCAGACCGCCATCGTTGTTGCTGTGGCCGTCGTTGGACCACCATTATAGAAGCAGCGTCAAGGACTCAAGTCACAGTCAATATTGCTCGAACCGAAGCCGCAAGACCCCGACAGGCCGTGTTGCGTTAATGTAGCATTACTTTTCCTTTCGCAAAAGCAGGCTATCACGCCTTAATGGACATTTCTGCGGCGGTCATACTGAATTGAGAAGGAATCGATCGCCCCAATCGATCGCCACTTTACATGCTAGACAAACAAGCGCCGCTGACTGTTTGTTCTCTGAAACGGCAGATGCGTGCTCTCAGGGTTGCAATGTGGGCTTGTTGGTAATGCATGTGTTCTCAGGTGGTTGTTTCAGGTACTTGGTGATATTGAATATTTGTGCGCGCATGCTTCGTAGCTTTTTAACGCGATAGCGTTAAGGAGCTCGTGTCGCAGAAAAGCCGGTGTCGTCGGCGTCGGCGTCGGCGTTTGCGGCGTTGACCGTGAGCGATAAATCACGGCAGGCGCTTCATAAATAAAAAGTAACTTCCAAGATTGGCCCGGTGGGAATCGAACCAGGGTCTCCGGAGTGTGAGACGGAGACGCTACCACTCAGCCACGAGTTCGATGCTTCCAAGCGGTGCAAACGCGCCTCTAGTGAATGCGGTGTTGCCTTCGAAACGAGCCGTGTAAAGTTATACTGCGGTGTATATCGGTAATTATGAACATGTAACGTACAGAAGTCACAATTACACGAGTTGCGAAGTGCGTTTCCGCTGCATTTCTTCTGCGCTTTCCGCACACGCAGAGCCATCTTGCGGCAAACACAGAAGACCCCCTCCTCTCAATGTACGGCGCTGCCCCGACAGGAGGCGCGCCGCGCGCGCATTGGGACCGCTGCCAGGCGCGTCGCGGGACTCCCTCTCCCCTGACGACGCTTCGCCGTGCTCCCGGTTTAGATTACTATCTATCTCTCTGCCCGTGCCGATCACGACGTTTGGCTGGCGTAGATCGTTTCCCCTCCGAGACACCGAGTTCTTTGGTTCGTTCCGTTCGCTCAGGCGCATGTTTCGTTGCCGCGCCGAACGCTGCGTTGCTCGACGCTCACCGCGTGATAGGTGGGCGCTAAGTCCGATGCGGGGCGCATCGTAAGTGATCGCTGTGCCGTAGCGCATTGTCTTATACCCCTTGGCGGGTTTACGGGAACGCTGTCGCGTCCCACTCTTGAAGGCGAAGCTTAAGCGTCCTCCAATTTTTTTGTTGTTGCATGTGCTCGTGCGCGTGAAGGCATACGCGTTCGCTCTTGCGTGTACGCATGCATGCGTGCGAAAGAGCCCAGTGAGGTTCATTTTGTAATGAAGTCGATAAAACGGCGTGCTTCTGAGTGAGTGCCGAGATTTGTATGCGTGTGCTCGGAGCAAACGAAAGCTTGAGAGCGATGCCATATTTGTGCCTACAACCTTTCACGTGCTTCATCTTTTTAGAAATTATTGATGACTACGGAAAAAAAAGAACCTTGCGTGCTTGCGAGGCCACATCGAAGGCGTAGGAATTAAAATATTCTTCGCAAAGGAACCGACTGTGGCAGCAGCAAATGATTGTTTACAAGTGCAGTCCACGCCCTGTTTGAGTGTGTCATGCAGTACTTCTCATTTTGCTATACCCGGTTATCTATTCGTCCACTTTAAATCCGCTTCTCATTTATTAGGAATGCAAATCTGTCTTGCTGTTGTCTTCTGCTACTACTTAAACTATTGCTATTAACTATTGGCTTCATTCTCTGTCAGCTTCGTTTGGTTCTCCCCTAGGTTCCTCTTCTCGTTCATTTCCATGGCAAAAAAATAATAATTGTGCAGATCCAACGCGTACTGGAAATCTATGATGTACGAAGCATCTTGCAGGTGCCTGTTTATGCCGCATTGTTTGAGGTTCCACAGAGCGATGCCAGGTGGACAAACGTGTTCGGGTAGACGGAGTAGTTCTGTGTGTTGTTAGGGTTGGCGTCTGGCAAAACGTGCAGAAAGGAATTTTATCCGACCATCTTCGTCGAAATGAGGGGTGACTTCTCCTGCGATGGTTGGCGTCCAGCACCACTTGCAGAATGGACTTTTCTCTCACGCGAGCTTTTTCCACCAGGCCTCGTCGAAATTAAGCGTGACTTTCTAATTTGCCATGACCATTTCGAGTGTCTGCCGGTCTGGCGGAAGCCCCGCAGTGTTTCCAGGCCCTTCTTGTGCGTGCGTGCGTGTGTGTGTGTGTGTGTTTGTGTGTGCGCGCGCGCGCGCTCGCGCGCGAATTTAGAGGAACCCTTTCCTCGAACAAACTTCCACGAACCCGCAACGCGCAGAAGAGACGGACAGGCGTCTACAATTCCAGGAGGAGGGACGACCTCCTCCTCGCAGCAGACTCGGTATAACCAGAGGAGGAGGGGCCCTCTTTCTGTGCCGGTCACGTGACGTCGACGGAAGCAAGATCCCGCCCACGATTGTAGTGAGCCTATTTAAGGGGCGCCGAAATGTACTTTTGATCACTTCATGCTCTTCTCATTCTCTTTCATCTACCTTTGAATAAACCGTGCAAGTTTCGCACTAGAAATTGTCTCGCCCTTGCTTGGTCGCCATGGTCTACCGGATGCCTGCAGCCCGCCGACAATGCCACGCTACCCAATAAGTAACGTCGGTCGAGCTTCGATAGGCAGGCGCCGCTACAACTCGGCAGCAATACGATACGCTACCCTGGAGTACGCAACAGTGTGCACGGGTCACGAGTAAACGTGCGTGCGTGATGACAGCGGCACAACATCAACCACGCTGTAGACGACCCTATAAAAGCGATGGCATGATTTCTACGCCAGCCGTTTGATGCGAGCCTACGACGTGGCGATTGTTAGGTTCTACATAGGCAGTGGACGAACGTCAGAGAAGCGGGGATTGTGACGTCATCGGCGACTACTCCTGATATACAACCGCACGTACATGTGGCTATTTTGCGTGGGGAAAACACGGGGAAGGCGGGAGATGGAAATTCACGACGATGAGCAAAATGAGAACAAGGTAAACGCGGGGGCCAACGTTTCAACAAGTGGATTTCTCTTTTTCAAGGCGACAAATGGTTTCCTCGACGCAGTATGTATAGGTAGGGTTCTTCTAAAGGGGAGATGGCGCTAACACACCTTCTGTCATTGCCACACCCATCTGCCTTGCACTCTCTCCCCTTTAGAAGAACCCTACCTATATATACTGTGCTGAGGAAAACATTTGGCGCCTTGAAAAAGACAAGTCCACTTGTCAAATTTTGGCTCCCGCTTTTACGTTGTTCTCATTTTGCTCATATTTCATGTGGTGTGTGTTCAAAACGACGACTGCATTTGTACTTCGGCGAAGAAGTGTTCAAGCTCGATTACCTTGGGCGATCATGAAGTCCGTACAAACAACGTCGAGCAGTTTCTGCGTAGCGTAAAGTGCTATATGAAGAAATTAGGAAAAAAGTAGGCCGGTCACGGCCTAGTGCACAAGGAAAACAGACGGCAAAATGGCACCTGTTGCACGCGCCCAATGCTTTAAAGACCTGGCAGGCTTTGGAACGCGAGAAGCATATTAATGGCAAGTCCCAGCCGATGTCTATTTTTTCCTCTATAAAACATGGCGGTCCGTTACAGCCACTTCTATTTGCCCTTTATTTAGAGCCACTGTGTATAGGCATACTAAAGTGCAGTAACCTTCATGGTTTTAACATTTAGCGCAATGATCTCGAAGTATTGGCTAATGCAGATGATCTTGACCATTTGGGTTCAGACAAAATTGGTCAAAAAGCTCAGGTCTTTGGTTTGGTTTATGGGAATGTATGCCCACTCACAATGTGGGCACCGAACGGACAATCGTACCACCTAAATACCTTGGTGTCCCTTTTGATGCATATAAACTTGGTGCAAATTTCTGGAGCGAACGTGTACCGGTACTTCAATGCCATGCGGATACATGTACGACACATCACCTTTCTATATTTTTCTATATTGCCTCTGAGTACAAAAGTACTTTATGTGCTGCAGATACTTCATCGTGACCAGACTTAGATTCAACGTTTTCATAGTATGTTCGCTAGTTTTGTCTGGTCGTCTACATATAATCCTATGAGGCGAGATAATATCTTTAGACTCGTATGGGCTGATGGACTTGGTCCGGTGCATCTATTTTTGCGCCAGATTGCTTGGCGTGTCGTATTTTTCGAGATATTTCGCACTACGATTATCCATGCAAGTTAACTTAGCCAACGCTTTGCCCAACCTGGTAGTTTCATACCAATATTCT